>NC_134828.1:22493509-22642063 GCF_004210375.1 Tachypleus tridentatus | reverse complement strand
GTGTTTTCTTGTAGCAAAGTCGCATCGGGCTATCTGCTGAGCCCACCGAGGGAATTAAAACCCTGATTTTAGCGTTGTAACTCCGTATACTTTTCGCTGTACCAGCGGGAGACTGTTAAACATGTCTGAAGGTATGAGTTTGAGTTTTTATGCAAAACGGCTCGTTTGCAATTAATTAATATTCAAATTGTGTTGTCCTTTTTAAGTTAATCATTTTATCAAATAACTACGCATAAGGTATGAGCGAGTCGATGTTTGAACACACTCAGTTATCTACGGCAATTACTAGTTTGGAAAATATCAATATTTTTTAGTTTTAATGTAAAACTAATGTCGCAAAAAGTAAATCGTTTTTAAGAACAAAGTTGCATGATGGATGTGCCAACCACATGGGCCTAACCTTCCAAATATTAAAATACTGTGTTCTTAATCATGACCTTAAGCAACTGATGGAGTCGGAGGCAAAAGAAAACAAAACGCTTTTCAACTTAAATGTTTCATTTCTTTTACATTTTTACCTGTTCATCAATTTGTTTGTTTATTTATATTTCACAAACTCAAATATTTGTACTCGTTTTATTGAGTATTGACATTTTCTCATAAGTACCACATCTTTCTAGCAACCCCAGTAATTTGTTGTTTGTTTTTGAAATTCGCACAAAGCTACTCGAAAGATATCTGCGCTAGCCGTCCCTAATTTAGCAGTGTAAGATTAGAGGGAAGGCAGCTAGTCTTCACCACCCACCGCCAACTCTTGGGCTACTCTTTTACCAACGGCTGAAAGGGCGAGCATGTTTGGTGTGATGGGGGATTCGAACCCGCAACCCTCGGATTACGACTCAAGCGCCTTAACCACTTGGCCATGCCGGGCGTCATAGGAGACAACGTAATTGCCTCGTCTGTCTTTGTGAAAGCTATAGCAGCTCCTGCCCAATGTTATACTGTTCGTAAAATACTTTGAAATTAGTCAACATGTTTAGGATGAAATACAGAAACATTTCTCTTTAAAAGCTTTAAAACTCCAAAGCTTAATAGTAAACTTATGTTAAGAAAAAGGTTTTTTTTTATTGAACCTAAATTTAAAAAAAATTCAGTCTGCGATACCATATTTAAGCTATTTCTTTCTTTTTTAAACTTCACGTAATTCTATCAGTTAAGCACGTACTGAAAGAACCAAACTTGCTTGCACAATGAAGGACACAGCATGGAACTAGAATCAAAACGTTATCACAGATCAAACAACTGAGTAGACAAAGCCCATAAAATGCAGTTCACATGCAAAACACGTTGCTTAACCTATCTTGAGAAACTAATTTCAAACGCTTTTTCTTACATGGAGTACTTTATGAAAAACACAATTTGGTAAAAGTAATGTTAATCCCAGTCGAAATAAACATACCGAATTAATTTATTTTTTCCGAAGCGTACCCTGCTACAAATAGAGGGTGCATTCGTCACAAATTCCGTCTTAATAACTGACATTGAACTGAATATCTCACTGATTTGCTATATAATAATTCGGAATTTGGTATGTATTTTGCAATTTAATTACTGCACATTATACGAAATGTCTAGATTCTATATAGGCCTTACGTTTCATGAAATGTTGCTTCGTTGTTACGTAAAAAGTGCTTCTTCTAGCAAAAAAATCATTTAAACTAGAATGTTAAAAATGCTCTTTACGATGGAACTTCAACACATTTACATCTTGGTGAACAAATAGTTGTGTGTAGCATACCACAGTTATTTCAAATGAAAATATTATCAATCGACTTTAAGAAAGATAACCATTATAATTCTAACTACACATAACCGCATTAAAATCTTGTATTACATATGAGTTTTAATTAATTTTCCACGTCACAGTTTGTATAAAGATAGCGCGATGTGTTATTAAGCTGTTAGGCCTAACTTATAACTGCGTGAAAATACTAGTGTTAACTTAGTCCATTAATTAAAACTAAATACACAGTTTTAGATGTGAAAAGTAAATCCATAATTACTGTATTTATTTTTCAAAAGTGAAGTAATATTTATTGCTATTATTATTTAAATAGAATTCTTGAGATTCTAAAGTAAAAGTACAAACAAAGTGAATGTACAACGACTATCTCACATGCCAGTTCCCGCCAAAATATTTAAACAGAATATCTAACCCTCTTGGCGCGGCATGGCCAAGTGGTTAAGGCGCTTGAGTCGTAATCCGAGGGTTGCGGGTTCGAATCCCCCATCACACCAAACATGCTCGCCCTTTCAGCCGTGGGGGCGTTATAATGTGATGGTCAATCCCACTATTCGTTGGTAAAAGAGTAGCCCAAGAGTTGGCGGTGGGTGGTGAAGACTAGCTGCCTTCCCTCTAATCTTACACTGCTAAATTAGGGACGGCTAGCGCAGATATCTTTCGAGTAGCTTTGTGCGAATTTCAAAAACAAACAAACATATATTGTAGTTTCTGTGCCTCACCAGTACATTTGTTTTCTTGACAAAACTTGAGCTGACAGAGGTTGAATCTTCCCATAGTCTTTTGTGCCAGTTCTACGAAGGTATGTCCTTGTTTTCACCTATGAACAGGTAAAACATGTTTTAATCAAAGAGACACAACTAGGAGGAGTACCGGATCCTACGTTAGATAATAATAATAAAAAAACAAAACATTCACTTCAAACTATTAATAAAGTTTCAATCAAATAAAAATTTTAGTTCAAACTACGGTATTTACTATGGTACAAACTATAGTATTTACCGTGGTACAGGTAATTTTATGTGTCAGTGAATATTATATGTGGAATTTTGTAGTCATAGTAACTTGTATTCACAGATTACGTGATTGATCGCACGAGAGAACAAGATATCGTGCCCATATATTATATATATATATATACTAAGTGTTATTATGTGTTTAACTTTTATTTCCCATTTTGTCGAACTATGTAGAATAAATCACCCTCAAAATAATTTATTTTGGGAATATATAATAATATAATGTTTATGAACGCCGTTAAAGAGACCCTAAAGAATCATTAATATTATTACTTACAAATGAGGGGTCGTACTGAAAATGATTGACTGTTTCGATCCACAGTTATTTTTCGTTTCAGTGGATTTTGGAAAAAAAAAAAAAATTGTTTCTAAGACTCAACAAACAGTCACCACCCTGACAGATGTTATTGTTCACACATTTCATTTCGCTTTACAATTAACTTCAGTTAAACATATGACAACATTGATAATATCCACGCCGTAGAAATTTCCCCGAGAGGCCAAAAAAAAGAAAAAAAAAGAAGTGAATAAGTGCAGAACATTTTTTAAAACTATTAGTATTATCCCGGTTCAGGCATTCTTCGCAGACACGTGAATATCTGAGTTCCACCGTTGTCCAAGACGAACTCAGTCACGGATCTGGATTGTGTACGTTGATATTATAATTAATCATACTGTCAGTCACAGACCCTAAAAGTCAGCTCTTAATTCACAGAACTGATTAACGAAACTCATTTTTTACCTCGTTTTGGCAACAGAACTGGCAGCAAAGATACAGATTAATTTATAGCCAGTTAAAACGAAAGTTGTATATGTTTATGAAAGTTTGATTTGTTTACAACACTGTATGTTTTAGATAAGAGAACATCGATTGTGTGTAACACATTAGTAAACAGGGTTAAGTATATTCGATGCCTGTTGGTCTTTGTGACACCTTCAGGCTCAGTGGTACGTTTCAACTAACAGCTTACAACGTTTAAATTCAAGTTTCAGTACTCACGATGGGCTGAACACAGATATCTCAGTTTGTAGTTTTGTGTCCATGAGAGCAAAACAAAATTGTCGTGACTTTTTTTTTGCTTTTAAAATGTTACATTATGTAAAATACAGTGATGTTTTATACCTGGATATCGGTAGCAGGGTTTTGTTTCCTATGTTCAGTTATCAAAAATGAACAACTGAAATTATCTGGAAAGATAAAACGAAAACATCTACAACAATATCGTGCTGATAAACCAAACATATAGTAAATTTTGTTAAATATACTGTATATTTCTAAATTTTATATTGCCTTTGTTAAAGACATTTCACTGTCTATCTTACACTGTGCTAAATTCATACACCATAAACCTTAAAACAGTGTTGTATAATACAACATGGGTTCACAGTTCGAGCATGATAACCATCACGTTGAGCCAAAGTTAATAAACTGTGAACGTGAAAAATCAATAATTTAAAAGTAAACACTCAGTACAAAAAAAGGGGTTTGTTTGTTTTTTGAATTTCGCGCAAAGCTACACGAGGGCTATCTGCGCTAGCCGTCCCTAATTTAGAAGTGTAAGACTAGAAGGAAAGCAGATAGTCGTCACCACTAACCGCCAACTCTTGGCCTACTCTTTTACCAACGAATAGTGGGATTGACCGTCACATTATAACGCCCCCATGGCTGAAAGGGCGAGCATGTTTGGTGCGACGGGGATTTGAAACCGGTACCCTCCGATTGCGAGTCGAATACCTTGACCACCTAGCTATACTTTTCTCTACAGTGTACACCTTTAAAGCCTCCTTCAGTGTACCATTCTACTTCTTTGGATTTAAGCCTTATGCAGTGGCGGCGCCAAGGGGGGTTTGGGGGCTTGAGCCTCTCCCCCAATGAGCCTAGCCCCCCAAATATTGTTACCTACATATATTCATAAAATATGGAAAACAAATGGGAATACGCACTGAGGCGGTGCGTCAAGGTGGACAGCGATCTGCCCCAGACACCTGGACGAATTCATAATCACATCTAGTACTGGTCAAAGAGATGAATCAACAGCAGATGCCAGGAGACACACCTTCTATGCCATCACAGACAGGATGCTCAACGAGTTGAATAGAAGATTCTCCTCTGATGCCTGCAGTGTTCTGATGGGTGCAACTGCATAGAACCCCAAACACTCCACATTTCTGGACAAGTAAGCACTCTTAGGAATGGCAGCAAACTGTGGTGTGGCAGAGGATGACCTCGCAGTGGAGGTCCACCAGTTGAACTGGCTAATCGCCAGGAAGAAAGACAAGGGGCAGGAAGTATCCACACCATTGGAGTTTGCAACCATGCTGAAACCATATAAGGATGCCTTCATGGATCTCCACAAACTTGTATGCATCGCTGTGACCTTGCCTGTCACTTCAGCTGCCTGTGAGAGAAGTTTCTCATGTCTGAAGCTTCTCAAGACATACTTGTGCAACAGCAGTGGTAACAACCGCACCAGCAATCTTGCTGTTATATCAGTAAACTCCAGGAGGGCAAAACAACTCGATATTGATACTGTTATAGACACATTTGCTGCCAATCACCAGAACAGGTGCATTGTTTTTAAGTAATATTGACTATAAACACAACATGATGAAAGATACTTAGCCTGGTAGTGACCTTACTTTTCCTCAGAGTGTATTAACTTCACATGGGATAATTCGTTTCTGCTTTGTAAACTATGTCTTTATGTTATAGTTCATTTGATTTGTAGCTTTACTCTTAATGGTATATTAAATGTTCAATCTAAACTGATCTTGATTTTCTTTATTATTATGTATTACCTTGGGTGGAATTTAGGTGAGCTTCCTCTTTTACATATACGCATATTTTCATAAACAGATTATTTCTAATTTGTAATAATGAATTATTAATCAAAGTACGAGTTTGCAATGAAAACTACATTGAAAACGCAGTTCAAAATATCACACCTTTCTGAAATGTACCTTGGCATTTACATTATTATAATTTACCATCTATACTTCATATTGATGGCATTTTGGGAAGCCCCTCCACAGTTTACCTCAGCCCCCACAACGAAAATATCCTGGCGTCGCCACTGGTCGTATGACGCATTCTACAATTTCTAAACTATTTACAACATTGTATAGTTGGAGAACATAACAAACACAATTATGTTGTTCGATTTGTTTGTTTGTTTTTTGAATTTCGCGCAAAGCTACTCGAGGGCTATCTGCGCTAGCCGTCCCTAATTTAGCAGTGTAATACTAGAGGGAAGGCAGCTAGTCATCACCACCCACCGCCGATCTTGGGCTACTCTTTTACCAACGAATAGTGGGATTGACCGTCATATTATAACGCCCCCACGGCTGAAAGGGCGAGCATGTTTGGTGCTACCGGGATTATATGTTGTTCGAAAACGAATCAACTGATATGTTTTTATAATTATTTCAGACACTTTTTATGTGTGTTTAAGTGGAATTTTCTATCATTGTGTTCGTAAATTTGATTTCTATCTATTTTATTAACGCTTTTCTGCAAAAAGCAGTACGGAAATATAAATATATATATATATATATATTTATGTACATATTGACCATATGCTTTGTTTGTTTTTTTGGAATTTCGCACAAAGCTACTCGAGGGCTATCTGTGCTAGCCGTCCCTAATTTAGCAGTGTAAGACTAGAGGAAAGGCAGCTAGTCATCACCACCCACCGCCAACTCTTGGGCTACTCTTTTACCAACGAAAAGTGGGACTGACCGTCACATTATAACGCCCCCACGGCTGGGAGGGCGAGCATGTTTAGCGCGACGCGGGCGCGAATCCGCGACTCTCGGATTACGAGTCGCGCGCCTTACGCGCCGCATGCCGGGCCGACCATATGCTCATTACTTCTGTTTTTCTTCCTCTGTGATTATGTTGCAGTTTTATTTTGAAGGAATTTTAATATTTTGAAAGTTTAGTAGCAGTGAAAAGTGAAGACACAAAATTAGCTCGGCTTTGGTTTCATTTTTTTTTTCGTGTTACTAATCGGAAATCGTTACGATATTCACACAAGAGGTCACTGACTGCAGTCAGACTCCAGTCAAGAAAATGAACACGTGAAGGAGAAAACATTTTAAGCTAAAGTTCTGGCGATTCGTATCACCAAAGAAAATACAAAGACATTCAACATCGATTGTGTGAACTGGAACAGAATTATGTAACATGGATACAAAGTCAGTTGTAATTTAATTTCAAACTAATTGGCTAACAGGCTACAGTGTTATAAACACACACATAAACTACAAAATAGTAGATAACTAAAATTAATGAGTATTGTATTCTGACGTGCTTTAATTGTATCATTCTATCTACTGTTTTTATCACTGAATCCGTCATGTCATTTGACCATCAAATGATCGAAATGTCCACGTTACAATAGTGTTCTACTGACTGGCTAACGCCGACGTACTAATTCGTTGGTTGGAGGGCAGAATATCAATCCGTCCCTGAAGCCCGTGAAATTGTTTCGACTGTACTGTTGAATCAGCGGTAAGTTTGATGGCTTATAACGCTAAAACTCAGGGCTCGATCGCTATGGTGGTCACAACACAAATAGTCCATTGCGCAGGTTTAAAACCGAATAAACAAACAAGGCAGTGTTATTTCTTGTAATACTGTATATACATATACATAAACAGAAAAAAAATATTATCCTATACAATCCTTAAAAAACAATAACTATAAGCCTTTTCAGTATAGTGTTCTTACCGTCAGAGGGTGTCTTTTGTTCTCAATCTGTGAACAAATTTTATACAAAAACAAGAGGGAATCTTCAACAGGCAGGATTAGATTAATCTAATCTATAAGACTTTCCTCCTTTTTTTAGTAGCTAAATTTTTGAGCGCCAGCAAAAGTCATCAAGATGTTTACTTGTCTACCCTCAAATTGAAACTATTTTAGGCAGGACTGGAGTAAGATCATTTATGAGGCCTTGGGCATGGTCAAATACACCAAACGAAAAGGTTTGACCTCCTAAAACTATAATTAGATCGGCCAAGAGGCAGAGCTATTACATAAAAGTTTGAACTTTCACCATCACCAACAACAAAATCTCAGAGCCGTTTTGTGAGCTGCTATGTCGCAGTTAACAGCTAATATTAGCAAACATCAAAATATAGCTATATCATTAGAAAGAGCTAAGAAAAATACTAACATATTATATGTTAAAGGTGGTTTTGTAATTAACACTGGGAACCAGAGTAATGATGTACAGATAGCAAAGGTCTACGAAAAGAATTAAAAAAAAATAAAGAATGAAACTGACCACTGCCTTATTGAAGATTCCTCTCTAGATACGAGATATGATTTAAAGATGAGGCCCCAATTTCTAGCATCTAGCGGTGGATTGTGTTCTCTTATAAAGCAAAAGAGGACACTGTAATTAGAACGTGACTGGACTTATTACCTAAGTTGAGAACTCGCTTACTTAAGTGTCCCACTTTCCCTTGATGAGTTTGGAAAAAGTTATTCACTGAAGTGCCACCTCCTACTTTTTATTTTGTACGAAATACACGAATACACGGTTTAAAGGTTTTGTGTTGAATTAAATATTTTAATTTCTGCTTTAATTACTAGACTTTCCGTGCACTCAATTTTACATCTAATAATAATAATACATCTTGGTCATAATATATAAACGAAATGTTTGATTGACTTTTATGATGTCTTTTCATGTTTTATATATATTGTTTCTTGGTATTTCGCACAGAACTAGTCATGCACTATCTAATCGACTACACGGAAGCCAATACCAGTCATCGCCAACTCTAGAAATATTTTTTTACTGACTCAAAGTTGGATTGACCATAACATTTTAACGCTCTCACGGCTGAAGGGATGAGATATACATGTTATAAAACTGCAATGAGTGTTGCTCCTCACTCTTTGATGTCATTAGACCTTATATATATATATATATACACACACACACACACACACACATACATATTTCTTACACATAATGATAACTAAAGCCCAAGAGAGGTGATATTTACAAAGGAAATTGACCATACAAAATTCACGTACTTTGTAATTTTTATTTGTTACAACATAGTGTTTTACTAAGTTGCTTGGAGACTGGTGGTACAAAAATTAAACAAATATAAATTATAACAATTGTAAAGATAAGTAATAACATTTTGAAATATTAAAATAATTGTCATGTTAAGTTTTCTTTTGTTAAACAGAGAGTTATACAGTTCTTAAAATTAACGGAACAACAAACAAACAAAAACTAAACACATTATTAAGCTACAAAAAGCTACTTGTTTATTTATTGCCAATTCAAAACAAAGTTACAAAATGGGCTGTATATGCTGGGCCCACCCCGCGTATCGAAAGCCAATTTTTAGTGGTTTATTCCCCCAGACTTATCGTTGGCTTTCCTTATTTCAACACTCGACTTGTAATCTGAGGGTCGCGGGTTCGAATCCTCGCCAAACAAAACATTATCGTTCTTTCAGTTGTGGTGGCGTTATAATGTTACGATAAATCCCGCTATTCCTTGGTAAAAGAGTAGGCCAAGAGTTGGCGGTTAATGGTGACGACTATCTACTTTCCTTCTAGTCTTACACTGCTAAATTAGGGACCGCTAGCGCAGATAGCCCTCATGTAGCTTTGCGTAAAGTTCAAAAACAAACAAATCAATCCTTATTTCAGTAAAGATATAACACCATTAAACAAATTTTCCATTCACGAACTTTACGTTTACTATGGTTGACAACTTTATTAAACACCCAGTGCGTTTAATGCGTACACGCAGGTGTACGAATGATGTAGATAAAAACAAAAGGTACCTACCGTCTCTGAATTCCATGGTAATACGTATTATTATTAGTAGGCACCACTTACAACGTGAGGTAATTTTTTGTCTCCCATGAAATGCTTAAAAATTGAAACTACTGCGTGTAACTGTGACAATGGGGCGTGTACAAGGGAAGGAAATGCAAGATGCACCCCAATATATCTCTGCTTGTAGACTCGATCATTTGGGGGAGTGTAACTCCGTTTATTTTTATGCATGTGATGTATGTGCACGTGCTCATGTGGTTTATACATATAATGTCTGTATTTAAATTCTCCCTACCTCCTTCTCAAATATCGATCAAATTAAAATATTTCGGCATGGCCCTGTTAACATGATACTTTTAACAGATGAAACTAGAATATTTTCATACGTTTTTGTGATATAATTCTTTAATTCTATGACTTTATTTTACGACCAAGCAGGACGACAAATAGTCTTATCGCTTATTCAAACCCACGTGTCTATATAGACACGTGGGTTTGAACATCACGAGTACAATAAAATAATAGTTTCTTCCACAGAATTAACCCTAGCCTCATACAATGACAAGAAAGAAGGCAAAGCTTTATTGTCTAGAGCTATTATTACTGCTGGTTGACGCCCGGCATGGCCAGGTGTGTAGGACATTCGACTCGTAATCTCAGGATCGCGGGGTCGAATCCCCTTCGTACCACAATATGCTCATCCTTTTAGCCGTGGGGGCGATATATAAAGTTAAGATCAATCCTACCATTCATTAGTAAAAGAGTACTATGAGAGTTGGCGGTGGGCGATGATGACTAGTTGCCTTCCCTCTAATCTTACACTAATAAATTAGGTACGGCTTGAGCTAACAGCTCTCGTATAGCTTTGCGCGAATTAAAAACAAACAAACAAATCTTCTGCTGTTTATAGATAGGTTAAAGGCGCAGATAGCCTAGTTGCTTTGCACCATAAAACACTAAACCAACCAACCAACTAAGACAGTTTAAAAGTTGTTGTTTTTATGTGTTAAATAATCATACAAATCTCTATAAGGTGAGATGTCGCTGTTAAGGTAATTCAAAATTGCTACAAGACTCCATTTCATTTCTCACATAGTTGTCTGTATATTCGCAGTAAAGATGATTATTTGAAAATTTTGAAGTAATGAACAAACAACAACAGTTGTTTAATGCGTGCTAGTCGTATGAAGGATGAAATAAGCACACATGTAAAATGAACAGAAATAGTTTAGGTTTTATTTTTGTCAAATAACTTTTTGTTTCGCAAAACTAACTTTTGCCTTGAACGTAATATATGCCAGTGAACAGTGCAGACAACAACAGTAAAACAATTTCATATGATTGTACTTTCTAATTCTTTGTATAAGAAGCGGAACTTCAAGGTTGTTTTAGTCTTGGCTGTAAAATGTATCACCAAAATATGTTACATTAGTTACCAACCGCGTTGATGGAACTCGGCATAAGTTAGAGGAAAATCCCTTTTCTTCACTTTCTAAAATTTTGAAGTAAAATACATGATACAACAAGTGTGTGAACTCATTTCTTTACGAATGTAACTATGACTAATTTAAAATACAAAATATAAATTGCTCACAGACTAAGGTCACAATCTAGTTTCTCACCTATATCCCAGAATGAAACAATATTAGCTACTTAAATTAACTGAGTCTTGATTAAGGTATTAGTTTGTGATTGTGATAATATTAACAGTCTTATAATTTTATTTTCACTGGAATTTTCATTAAGCAATGTGAAGCAACTGACGTTTGTTTGTTTGTTTTTGAATTTCGCACAAAGCTACTCGAGGGCTATCTGTGCTAGCCGTCCCTAATTTAGCAGTGTAAGACTAGAGGGAAGGCAGCTAGTTATCACCACCCACCGCCAACTCTTGGGCTACTCTTTTACCAACGAATAGTGAGATTGACCGTCACATTATAACGCCCCCACGGCTGAAAGGGCGAGCATGTTTGGCGTGAAGGGGATGCGAACCCGCAACCCTCAAATTACGAGTCGCACGCCTTAACACGCTTGGCCATGCAGGCCTTTGACGTTTGTACAATTTTCTTTGGCTCAGTTTTTCTTTGTTGTTTTGCAAGTAACTATAAAAAAATCTGAAGTGACTTTTTACAAGCAACGACACCCAATAGTACTTTCAAACAACAACAAAAAAGAAGGCTTATGGAATATGATAATTTAACAAGTACAGCAGTACCTTTAGAATCAACACGATGTGATGTCACAAATCTTCTCAGAATTTAGTTGTTTTTTTGTACCTGAAGGTCTGATGTTTGGAGCGCTTATCTAAATTCACAGTTAAAAAAAAAAAGATTTTTAAATAATTATCTATCAACCCAAAAGTTTCTAGACAAATATTTAGTCTCTGAGAGTAGTCTATATATGTGTGTAGATACTGTAGAATTAATTCAGTAACTAATATTCAACTAAATCATTCACTTTTTAAACAAAATTTGCTAAAAGCTATCAACTAACAGTGTATTAAAATAAAGTAACCACACCCACAACAAGAACTTTATAAAAACTCTCTTTTTCTTCTTCTTATGGAACAACTGCCAGATGTCATCTAGGATTTTTAAGTTATTCATACGGGTATTTTAATGAGACAGTCGCCATTTAAACAACGATTATTTTTGTAACCCGTTATCTAGTGAAAAACGTTTTTAACACTTACTTTAAATTCGTTTTTGTGCTATATTTCTACATTTATATTATTACTTGCACTTGTGCGACCAAATGAAGCTATTTTTATGTTTTGGTGCAAGTGTCGTTGAAGCGACTACACTCTTATACCACATTTTCATGTGTCTAAGTATTTGTACAAAATGTTTGTAATAGCGATTTTTTTTGCCGTTTTAATTTTTTTTAGTTAGATGAGAAAGATGAATAAAGACACGAGTTTTCCTTTATGTTTGCTTTAGCAAATGATAAATTCAGAAACATTTTCTGCCATTGTAATTATGAACACGCGAAAACTGTTCTACTGACTTTTTCAGAGAAAGACTACAGTTTATTTAACCACTAAATGCTAGTCTGTTAGCGAGAACTTAACAAAATAAGATATTTCCTTAAACCTGATTGTGACAGTAGGCCTTCTAAAACTTCATTGCTTTTTGCGTCTATGTGTTTATACGAATGTATTTTTGATTTGTTTGTAATTTTT
This sequence comes from Tachypleus tridentatus, assembly GCF_004210375.1. Lineage (NCBI taxonomy): Eukaryota > Metazoa > Arthropoda > Merostomata > Xiphosura > Limulidae > Tachypleus > Tachypleus tridentatus. The sequence goes on along the minus strand of NC_134828.1, from coordinate 22,629,311 downwards.
GTTTTTTCCTGTATTGAAAACAATTCCAATCAGGTGATGAATATAGAATAATATGATCAGTTTTACAAACAATAAATTCATGAACTATGACAACGAAGGTTGAATTTATTTCTGTGCAATTTTAAAAGTAGATGAAAGGTCCTGGGCACGATAAACCTTCAGTGTAGCTTCCTGGAAGTCTTTATAATTGATATAAACAGAATATTTCCTTAATTTATAAATGGTCGAGAGAGGGCGTTTTTATCACCACGTTAGGAAGGTTCTTTTATACTTCGTCCAAAATATCAGTTATATACGTATAGTTTAATTTGTATTTAAATTATTTTACAATGTCACTTTTTGCCAACGAAAATTCATCGGACTCTGATGACGAACTTAAAATTAACAGTAATTATGCTGCTAGATATAACAACTGGAGACAGAAGGAGGAATTCCAGAAATGTAACGATTGAATGTTTTATTTTTTTTATGTCAATTACTTTATAATTTACAATGTATTTAATGTTAATTTACTGTATTAAATATACGTGTGAAGATAAACTTAGGTTGAACCTATTACGTGATCTCCGAATTGTTGACATAATAAATAACAATATCTAGTAATAATATTTAGAGATAAGAGATCTTTTTGTGGAGTCGTAAGGCACGGAACTTAAGTTACAAGATTTAAAAGCCAAACGGACGAAAAATAATTTACCCTGTTAATATTATTGTTGTTATGTTAGTGTTATCGAATTAAGTATCAGTATCACCACACAGCTATGTCTGATGCCATTGCCAGTAGATTGGTAATATCATTCTTTTTGGAAGAGGCCTGTATATCTTGTCTTGTTTGACCGTCTACATGCAGAGTACTTTTTATATTTCAAATGTTGTAAAGAAAGGTCACAAACTAGCTGTAAAAAAAAAAGGATGCAATCTCATTCAAAATATTATACTAAGATGTACTGCAACAGCTTTACTAAAGAAGCTCAATCTGTCTGTGAATGACATTACACATTGACAACAAGGGACCAGTTGGACTTCAACTTTCAAGTTATGACACATCTAAACTATCATTTCCATTTACAAGAACATCAACCAGATCTCTTCTAACCCTTCTTTCAAGAGAAGACAGTTTTGAAGATCTTAATCTCTACTCATACGACAAACCCTCTATCCTTGGCACCATTCTAGTAACCCTCTTTTAAGCCCTTCCCAACAATTTAACACTCCAAATGTAACCTAACCAATGATCTATATAATGAAATTATACCTTCCTTAGATTTGGATTCAGTATTTCTCTAGATACAACTAAAAATCTAATTTGTCTTGCCATTAACAACAGCACACTGCTTGGATGGCTTTAAAGACTGATTAGCTGGTACATTGATATATCTTTCTTTCTTAATGCTGGTAAGGTTATTTCCATCCAAATTATAATTCAAGTTATGATAATACTCAAGTAAGGGGATTCAGTGATTTTTAAATTATGAAGATAAAATGTAGTCCCAATAAAGCCTGTCAGTTTCAAACTTGTACACATGGATTTGTATTATATATATAAATGAAAATTGTTAACAATCAGTTATTAAACATGAAGTATATGTGCCTATAAAAATATAGAGATGTTAAAATCATTTGTTGTAAATTTCAAATACAGTGACTGACAGATATGTACTAGTAGTAACCTCCATCTGTTCTATTTCATGGCATGATGTAATTGATATATCATTGGTACTAGTTTTATCAAAGACCATTTAGCTGTAGTCATACACAAAATATTACATATATTGACAGGACAACATATTGTCTGTTTACATCTAATAATATAGTGTAAAGCAATTTGTTACCAGGCCAATATGGTAAAATATGGTTTTAAAATTTGCTCAACTCGCTAACTGGTCAAAATCCTTTTGGAAATCGGCAACATTCTCTTCACAGCTAACAACACCCAAGACCTTGATATTTATTGACCATTCCTTAATCTGTATTATTGATTTAAATCAGAAACAGCAAACACTAAGACTGAGCTCTGAGGTATCCTACTTGTGACATGACTATACAAAAAAAAAAATTCTAAGCTTCGTTAAATGATTTTGCATCTTTTAACAGATTTTCTAGAACTTTTCCTGTGACTGATGTAGGACTAATGGGTCTGCAATTACTGGGACAATTTTTATCACTTTCCTTGAAAAGAGGAGTGACGTTAGCTAACTTCCAATCCTTTGGTACCTACCCACTATTCAAGGACTAACAAAAAAAATAGTACCAAGTGGCTCATATATTCAATTCTGGACTTCCTTCAAAATCTTTGGGGAAATATTATTTGGCCCAGAAGCCTTATTGTTTTTTAAACATTTCAGTTTTTGTCATAACAAGCTCGGAATTGATGAAGTCATGTTGTTTGATCTGTTTCCATCTATCTGCTGTTAAAGATGTGGAACACTGCTTAAGTCTTCATTAGTATAAACTGAATAAAAAGCATAATTTAATAACTTGGTCACTTCATAATCATCAGGTACAAGTCTTCCTTTATCCCTCAAGGATCTCATCTTAACATTTTATTTACTCAAGGAAATCCTTACTTTTAACTTTTACATTTTCAGCCAACCTTTTTCCCATACATCCTTGATGGTATCCTAATTTTCACCAACTTCCTAAGTCTTCCATCATAACATTAAACTTGTGATACTTTTTCTTTAATTTTATCTGTTATACCCATCGTGAGCCAACCTGACAGAAGCGGGAAACACGAAGAATTAAACGTAAAATTACAATGACAGCTGTAAATATAATTTTATGAAGTTTTGATCAGTATGAAATAAATAAAATAAGGCTATCCTCTGGTCAGTATAAACCTTGAGCATGAATGAGAATACTTATCGTGTGCACGTGTACACGCCCAACACTTGGGTACTGTGTAAATATCATGACACAGTTGTCTTACTACAATCAGGTTAAAATGAAAACATGAACATGACTGCCCAAGACTGCTGTTCAGTTAAAAATGTTAGTTATTGGTTATTTGTTTTCTTAAAATACTATGTAACATTGGCATAGTTTGGCCTTTTTTTTTTTTTCCCCAATGTCAAAACTTTCTGAGAAATAAGGCACCAAAAATTAGTTGAATAAAGATGCAACTTGCAAACTAAATGTTAATTGTAGTCTTTGGAAATAAATAAGATATAAAAACATGACAATCTATGTAAAAATGTACATTATTATCTTCATAATTGGTTCATTTTTTTTTAGGGTTTATTTTAGTTTTAAGGTAAACAATAAAGCCTTGTTTTATCCATATTAAATAAGTTGTAACCCTAATTTCAAATAAATTTCTGTCACCAAAATGTTCTATATTTAACTGTGTTTCAGTTGCTCCCATTATATCCAAGTTCTCCATTCATAACAGTTCTCAAAGGTCATCTATTTTGTTTCTTATACTTTTAGCATTACAGTAGTAACAATTAAGCCTATCCTTAGAACTAATTGTATACTTATTTCCTGTGGTAAACTTTTCTTTACATCTTACTATTTTTTCATTAAGTTTATCCTGGATCTCATTGTTGTATAGTCCTAGGTTAAATCTTCCCTTATGACTGAGTTAATAACCCTTGCAAACAAGCTAGACCATACAAGTTTGTATTTCAGAATGGCTGTTATGGGTATTAACACTTTTATTGATAAGGAGAGAACAATGTTTCAACTTTCCTAGGTCATCTTCAGGTTAAGAATTCAGACCAGAGTAATTTAAAATGTTCTACATCATACTTGTTCATTTTGATTGGTAAAAGGTCATTTAGGTTTGCATTTAAGCTCTTCAAACTTTATATAGAATGAACAATAGTTTATTTTGTTTACCACTGATAAAGGTTATTTGGGTTTGCATTTAAATTCTTTAAAACGTTATACAGAATGAATGATAGTTTATTGTGTTTACAACTGATTATTCTACACCAAAATGTTACTATTTTCTGCTCTATGATACTAGTGAGTTCTGATTTTTCTGTTTCTTCCTAAACCATACTGTATAACTGGTAACAAGTAATACATTTAAAAAAAAAAATTCTTGTGAAGAATTTCAGTTATTTAAGTTTTCATAACCTCATGTTTCACAACCATACAGAAGAACTGGAAGAACAAATTTATGAAACAAATCACACTGAATATCTCTAGGTAAATGTAGTTTTTTTGGTTTAAAATATTGAAAGAGCCTTTCATGCCTGATTAACTTACTTGTCAATAATACTTTTAAAACTACCATTATAACTAAATGTAATATTTAAATATGCATACAAACCAACTGCTTTAAATGGGGTCATCCAAAAACACAAATGTGTGTTTTTTTTTATTTTGCCCTGAGAAAATATAACAGTTTTGCTAATGTTAACGGTAAGTTTCAAGTATTTACAATAACTGAATACAGTGTGTAAACCATTTTGTACTTCACTTAGAGTCTCAGCCATGACAACTGTGTCATCAGTCGCGTATATAATGTTGAATAAATTTCTATAATTTCATCATTGAGGTTATTTTTGTCTTTTGACAATACATTTAATTCATTTCAGTTATTGCTAACATAAGATTCAAAGTCACATGAGTAAATTGCAAATGGTTTAGTACACACACACGTGATGAATTTTACCCTTCTCTCACATTAATATCACACTTAAATAAACTGACCTTTTACCATTGAGAAAAATGCATGTTTTTGCATTTTCACAAACACACACACACACACACACACACACACACAGTTATACTTATATAATTTTAATTATCTTACCACTTATACCATAGCTTACAAACTTTTTATCCACAGTAAAAATCTGTTCACTAGATGAAAATCTCGTTAGTAAAACTTGAAGGCAAAATACATTCTTTATTTCTTACTCAAATAAATGGTAAAAACAGAATTAGGTACAGGAATATAATTTATTTCAGAAAATCCTTGTCTAAAGCCTGCTTGTTAATCACCTATATCCTCTAAACAATTCGTAGTTCTTTGGTTAAAGGTTACTATATGAAAAGTTTGCTCGGGAAGCTGAGTAGTTATATCTCTATAACTTCATTGCCTTGGTCCTTTTCCTGACCTCTTATTTTTTTTTTTATATAAAGAATCACAATCAAATCAATACACCAGTATGTTGGTATTAAACCAGTATCGAGAACTGGTGTGTATTTAAGCATTTCTTTAGAAACTTGTGTTCTCTCGTCTTCATAATGTAGTACAACAAAATTAGATCCTTTTATTTCTCAGAATAGCCTTGTAAACTTAATACCCATATCAGCTCTCCTGAGATACAATGAACTCCTCTTGCATTAGAAGGCTGTTGAAGATTTACCCATTGAGGTTACTCTCATGCTACTTTGAATTCTTCATGAGGAGTTATTTTTGAGAGGGATTTAAAGAACATTCCCAAGTTGGAGATCCTCTTTAGTTTCTCCAGCCAAGGCATTTCTGAGGTGTGCCATATCTCCTCTCAGAAGGATGGAATAATGCTATCTACAAATGTACTAATTTTGACATTTAAATCACCATGCCCACCTACCATCATCAAGGTAGGTTATCTGAATTGTTAGATTTTTTCAATGTCAACAGTTCAGTCACTCAGTGATGTCATATTGTGGTTCCTTGATGTGTGCTCAGTGCAGTGGCAAGGACCGTGTTGCCTATGAGTGTGAAATGGATCCTTGTGTTAATTGTAGTGGCTCTCACAACTCTTACTTTTATTCTTGCCCTAGGTGGGTTGAGGAAAAAGAGGTACAGCATTTAAAGATGGTTCACAACATTTCTTACTGCAAGGCTTCAAAGTCACTGTCCACCACTCTATCTTGAATGTATACTGTCTCATTTTGTTCCAGGGCTACAGTGGGAGTGAAGACAGATTTCTCTGTGCCTCCTATAGAATCGTTTTCAAACAGTGTGATGAATTTTTTGCTCTTTCGAGAGAGTTGACAAGTGAACACCTATTTCTGTTCCCACCATTCTTTCGAATGGCTCCCTAGATCCACTTCTTTTGGTTCTGGCTTTTCCTCAGGTCCGTCTTCTTCTTCATCCATGAGATGTCGAGTGATTATTCGTTCTAGACATCAGCCACTGGACTCTACATCTACTGACGGAGATCTGCCTACTTGATTTGGGGCAGAATCTATGGAGGTCAAAAGACTTCTTTCTAATAAAGAAAAAGTACATGATCATAAACTGAAAGGTTCTATACCTAAATAAAAGTTGCCACAATGATACAGTGGAACTGTTGAGCCCTTCGTTTGAATATAGATGACATTAAGGATTTGATTAATTCTCGTTTGTCTCTCCTTTCAGAAAGTATTTCTGAAACCTGCTAATGCAGTCACCTTTTGGCAGTTTTCTTTGTACAGAAATAATGGATGAGTACATGAAGGAGTGGCACTACTGGCCGATTAGCATGTGTCAGTCCTGTCTTTGGCACCTGATACAAATTTGGAGGCTGTAACCATGCATCTTTTTTTTGGGTCATACCACCACTGTTTGTTCTCTTTATCTGTCTCCTGAGGAGACCTATGATCAGTCAGACCTTGATGCTCTCATTGAACAGTTACTGTCTTTCTTTTCAATTCTGGAGAATTTTAATGAACATAGTCCCCTCTGAGGTGGTGCTGATATTGATGGGAGGGGTTGTTCTGTAGAGTGTATGTTTTCAGATGACAATCTTTCTCTCTCCAATACTGATTATTATATTTATTTTCATGCACCTAGTTAGTCTTGCTGCTATTGATCTTTCTATCTGCTCCCCTTCACTTTTCTCTCATTTCTCTTAGGGGTTTGACAGTGACCCATGAAGCTGGGATCATTTTTCTGTCATTTTGAGAGAGACTGGCTACGGTCAATCCCAGCTGACTTGCATGCCTTGGTGGAAGCTGGATCAGTCCAACTGGTCCTCTTTCACTTCTTTCTCATAACTTGATCTCATTGTCATTTGTAAGCTATCAATGCATGACTGTGTAGCAGCAGTGACTGACTGTATTACTCAGGCAGCAATTCAATGCATTCTTAAAACGTTTATGTTTTCCACAGCATCCTTGTCTGTGGTGGAATCCTGCCTGTCACATAGCATGGAAGGCTCAAACACAGGTGTGAAATGCCTTTCTTGGGTATCCCACACTTTTAAACTGCACTGCTTTTCAGCGAGTCCATGCATATGCTTGGTAGGTAAGACGTCAAAGTCAGAAGGAATCTTGGATTAAGTTCACAACTTGCATCTCTTCAATCACCAGTTCCAAAGTTATATGGTACAAGATTCTGAAGCTTGGTGGACAGTACACTTCTGCCCCCATTTTGATCTTGCTCTCTGATAGCCAGGAAGTTGCTGATGCCTGGAGCACCACCTATACTTTTGGTAAAAGCTTCTCCTGTGTACATAGCACTTCTGCTTTATACCTCACCTTTTTAGACATCAAGACTGGCAGAGCAATTGCCTCTTCCTTTTGGGCTGGTCATCTATATGACTATAATTGTCCCTTCACACTGATGGAACTCAAGCCTGCTCTTCATCAATCTGGCAGTACACTGATGGTGTTCTCTACAAGATGCTGTGCCATCTCTCTTCTGCCTCTTTTGCTGTTTGTCTGGTTGTTTTAAACCAAATCTGGCAGGAGAATGCTTTTCCTGATGCTTGGTGCCAGGCTATTGCCTTCTTTTTTTTCATGAGCTTGGAAAGGGCCCCAAGATTATTTTAAACTACTGTCCAGTTGGTTTGACAAGCTGTCTCTGTAAGATCTTAGGAGCTTAGGCTCTGCATGGGAGCTTTCAACATTTCTCCAGTCAGTCGTTTGTACATTGAGTCTCATGCTGTTTGCATCTGTCTTTACTGTGTACTTCAAAACTTTGATCCTTAGCACAGCATCCCACCTGGGGTTGTGTTTTCCAGAAAGTCTGCCATTGTTCCTTTTAGCCTTCATATCCAGGTGAAGCTGGCTGTATTGGGTCTGTTTTTAAATGACGTTGCTGTCTCCACTGGTCAACTCACCTCTACATGACTTATTATCATCCATCCCCACCTGTGATCTTTCCTTGAGTCATCTGTGGAAGGTCAGTACTCTTGATTGGAAATACTGAACATCTTTTGAAACATCTTTCCATTTCCATTTATACCAATGGTTTGAGATCAGGTGACTTTGTGGGCTCTGCCTTAGTATGTTGTGGTTCAGTGGTTGCACATAGGATCCCGTCAACACAGAAACTGTATGCAATACATCAGTTGTACAATTTATGTTAATTTGCTTATCTCGACTGGTCTTCAAACCACTTGACATTAGTTCTTGCCCTGTTATCATTGATATTCAAAACTCACTGGCTTATTTCTCTTTATCATCCATTTCTATCCAGTTCTTCTGTATACTGGACCATGTTGGTATTCACTGGAACGAGCTCGCTGACATCACAGTAAATCTATCTGCTCTGGTACTATCATGACCATATCTATCTCATACTTGGACTATGCTTCTGTATTCAAAGCTTGGGTACGTGCCAGCTGATGTGAAGTGAGCAAGGTGACAATAAGCTTTTCCAGATCAAACCTTCTGTTGCTCTTTGGCCATCTTGCTTCTATAAGGATTGTAAGAATGAAGTTGTCCTGGTCAGGCTATACAGTTTAACTAATTATTTCCTTTTATCTGGGAGTGATGCATCAATGTGTAGTCTGTGTGACACTCACGTCACAATAGCTCACACTTTACTGTTGTGCTGTTGTTACAACCGTGAGCAATGACAACATTTTAGACATCTGTTTACTGTAGGTTCCTCCTAATGTTGGACTCCGTTCACCTCAGTTGTGTTTTTAAATTGTTAAGAGCTATTGGCATTTTTAATTCTATTTGCATTTTTAATTTGAGAATTGACCTTTGATTTGTTTTAACATTATTCCCTTGTCCATGTTTTAACACTTTTTTATTTTTGATTTTTTACCAGTTGTTTGGCACAGATAGCCTAGTTGCTTTGTGCCAACAAACACCAACCAACCAAAATACTAATATGAGAGAACCTTTGAGCCTGTAATATGCTTCTGTGTGTATTATATGTGGCTTTTGTTTCAAAAATTTATTTACTTTTGGTCTACATATGGGACCCACAGTTGTGGCTGGACGGAATTTTACCTCCTCTTGCAAAGGTAATTATATGGATTATCGTAACTAACATCTTTGTGGTTTTCTTTAACTTTTATTTTTGGTGTATTTTGAGCATTTTAAAGTGATGTCTGTGTTTCAGCTTTGTCTCTTTTCTGTCAGTGAAAGACAAGTATGGAAATGATGTCATTGACTCGGGCAGTTCATCAGGCTCTTCTGAATCTGAAGACGAAAATGCGAAGGTATTGTCATATTTTTATAGATTGTAATTTGAGTTGGTCTCACTTTAAGATGAATGTGTGCAAGAAAACTTGAATCCTTTCGTTTTGGTACCAAACTGTTCTTTATTTACCAAACTTCCTGCAAGTAAATAGCTTTGTTAAAAATAAACAATGTATGTATGTATATTTGAGTTTCATCATGCACACAGACACACACACACATTCTGTCAACTACTAATTCTGTTTACTCGTACTGAATATATATGAGTAATGTAAACCCTAACATCATTTATATTTGTTGTAAAGTACATTTAAGAAACCATTACTTAAAAGACTTAAGCATTATTAGTATTTTTTACAATATTCTGTTGTCCGAGGTACTGGCATTAAATTGACGGAAACCTATAATTTTGATCAAAGCAAGTGTCTTAAATGAATCAGTTAAGAATAGTGATACATTTTTGTTCTAATAAATTGGTGATTAAGGCAGTACCTGGTCTTTCAACATTTTTAGGGATAAAAACATATAGGGGTAAGACATGAACATTCTTCAGCAACTTGTGGTTATAGGTAATTATAATATTGATTGCAATGTGGTATCGGTGTGATAGTTTATTGAATGTTGTAATAAAGAAATTGTTTATTGTTTTTGAAAGGATCTCACACCAACTGTTGAAAAGGACTTTTTAAAAACTTTAAGTTTACTGAAGAAAAAAGACCCAAGAATATATAACCCAAATGAAAATTTTTTTCAGAAGGAAGGTATGTTTCCAGCTTATACATTGAAACATTTCTTGAGGTTTTTACTTCTTGTGTAGATCATGAGTTTAATTTAAATGTAATAAGTTGCATAGTTGTATGTGTTGGTTTTTTATTGACAAACAATTTGCTTATTAGTTTCATAACAATACTATAAAATTTGAGCAAGTTATTTTTTTCAGGACTATAATTTTAAGTTTCTTATAAAATCATAATTCAAGGTTATTATTGTACTTGTAAAATAACATACCTCATGGATGAGGTTACTTAGATATTTCTTAGCACTTTGTGATTTAAAGTATGACTTTATTTGATACTTAAAATATGTATTTCAAATAAAGCTATTTCTGTTATATTTTGCTATTTTCAGTTGAACTTTCATTAGTGTTTAACTTTGTTTCTGTTAAGTAATCGAGTTTTATTATTTACGTCATTGTAATTATGTAGGTTGTCGGTGTGAATGAATTTTGGAGTGAATAACATATCTCTTGTTCATTTTTTTCATCTTATTTCTTGAATTTAATTGCGAAGTAATTTCCAAGTTTTCTTTAATGTAGACGTTGAAAGAGGGAGATTAAACAGTTCTATCAACAAGAAAGAAAAACAAAAACCGATGTACTTGAAAGATTATGAAAGGAAAGTTATATTAGAGAAGGAAGGGTAAGAAACACTGTAAACTGTGTGACGTTACATTCAGTTACGAATAGTGATTGTTAACACGAGTCTGAAAGTGAATTAATTACATGAAATAACTGTATATTTTTGTAAATCACATTAGGCTTTTAATTTTGTGAATTTTTTATTGAAATATAACTTAAATAATTCCCCACAAGATCCTCTGTTTGAAGTGGCTATTTTCAAAGAGATTGCTAACACAGTTGTTGTTTCTATGGTTTGTAACTAATATTTATATTTCTTACTCTTTTGAAAGCGTTAATATGAATCTTATATAATGAGTAAAACAAACTGAGCTTTAAACTATTGTGATTAAAATAATATTAAGTTCAGAATTAACATATTATGTAGTCATGAAGAAATGTATTTTTAACCCTTAGGAAATTTTACCAAGTTGGTATTATAAAAACAAACAAACCTGCACTTGCTTAGATATTATACAAAATTATTGTTGATATGCTTTTCCCCGTTGAGAAAGTTTCTAGGCTCAATGTTTTAAAAACCTAGTGTTGATATTGTGTTATTCCTGGAGAAAATTGACTAACTTCACCATTATACTTAGTAATTCTGCTGCTTTTCCTGTTAGGAAATTATCCGATGAAGATGAAAACACAGGTTTCAAAAGGGCTTCATCACCCACTTACTATGAAGATCAACAACTGATTAAAGAAAGGTATTTGGAATAGAAATTTTGTGACTCAGAATAACTTGATAACATTTATTTCTCAGCATTTTTTATAGTATTTAAGATTTAGATATATCCTGAATCATGGTGGGTTCATAATAGGGACTGCCTGTTTGTTGTTCTTTTTTTATTATTTGTTATGCCAGGTGGTTAAGGCATTCAACTTGTAATCTGAGGGTCACAGGTTAGATAGAATCTCATTTGCACCAGACATACTTGCTCTTTCAGTCATGGGGGCATTATAAGTGATGGTCAATCCCATTATTCATTGGTAAAAGAGTGGCCGAAGAGTTGGCAGTGGGCGGTGATGACTAGCTGCCTCTCCCTAGACTTACACTGCTAAATTAGGGACCTCTAGCATAGATAGCCCTTGTGTACTTTGCACAAAATTCAAAAACAAACAAACAATTATTTGTTACTGTGTTTTCAGTTTACAGCAGAAATGGCTGTGAGTGCTGTTTTGAAATGTGGGCAGTATTACTAAATGCATCATTGGATATTGTGTAGGGTAGTTTTAAGTTTATTTGACAAACAAAAGTGGCCATATAACAGTTGACATTTGATTGTTTTAATGTAATCTGTGCTTTATATTGAGCCTCATAATTTACTACATCCATATGTATGAAGCTGCATGCAGGTTATGGATGTAATATCATGTTATATGGCAGGCATGACATGTACCATAGTACTTGTTAGGTTATTGTTGCAACTTGTTTAATGTCGTGTATCATTTGTTTGTGTATGGGATATTTGCCCTTTCAGACACGACACTGCTGACAGGGTCACAACGCCACCTACCGTCCTGTACACATTTACACTCGTGTCCCTGAGATGTGCCTGGCAATGTTTAGTTGCAAACTCTCTCTTTGTAAACCTGAAGAAGATCTAAGAAGGTTAAAACATTGTTCTCTGCTTTATTTTAATAAAGGGTTTAATACCCAAAGCAGATGTCTTGAGATACATTTTTGACAGGGTTACAGTTTTTTTTTACCACTACGTGATCAGTTTAAGCTATGTTACACAAATGTTTAAAATGTCGTACACACGTCTAAAACATTATACAAACATCTCAGATGTTTCCTTCAACAGAAATATTTAAGCCACAGTTTAAAAAATTAGCACCGAGCTTGGATTTGTAGTCATGGTGATGGTTGATGGTAAATGTCAAACTATAGCCAACACTGTGTGATTGAGAATCTTATAGAAACTGTAGATAGAGTAGCCATCCTTGAAGCTAATTGTAGGAAGTGGTGAGAATCATGCAAGGAGGCAGAAATTTTGTTGCTAGATATCTTGTTTGTAAAATATTTAATTTAAGGTAAAGTACACAGCAGTGACAGCCTACAAGAATTTAGGGTTGTTAAAAGTGTCACGACCAATACTCCTTTAGAGATGGATGTGAGGAAAGGTATATTATTATAATGAATTCATGATTGTTAATTAAACACATTTTGGACTTGGAATATTGTGCAGAATATTGCTCTAAGTAGAAAATCTGTCCAGCTGTAGTAAAACTGTAACCAGTCTTGCTCTAAGTAGAAATCTGTCCAGCTGTAGTAAAAGTGTAACCAGTCTTTATATGGCCAGTGGAGAGAAAGAAGAGGGAAACCTAAGAAATGTTTATTGTGTACAAACACTATTGTGTTATGACACATTGTTTTATATATAAGCATGCATCTATGAAAGTTGAAAAAATCATATGGCTGTTTATATAAATGGCTTTATGACTTAAGGTATAAACCTATGCATGCACGTGCACATGCACACACATAAATACTAACCAATACATATTGGATGTGCATACAAGTATAAAACTTGTATGGATAACAATCCAGTCCACAGACAGTTCCAGAATAGTTCAGTTGTCTCTTTAATCCAGTGTTTACTGACACCATATAGCTACAGAGTATTCATTTAGTATCTATATATATTTTATAAACATGTGCATAACACGTGGTTTGTTGCGTAAGGCGTGCGACTCATCATCCGAGGGTCGCGGGTTTGTGTCCGCGTCGCACTAAATATGCTCACCCTCCCAGCTGTGGGGGCGTATAATGTGACGGTCAATCCCACTATTCGTTGGTAAAAGAGTAGCCCAAGAGTTGGCGGTGGGTGGTGATGACTAGCTGTCTTCCCTCTAGTCTTACACTGCTAAATTAGGGACGTCTAGCACAGATAGCCCTCGAGTAGCTTTGTGCGAAATTCCAAAACAAACAAACACGTGGTTTGTTGATCACCATGTATTGTAGTTACCGTACATGTAGTACCACAATCAATGATGATAACATTGTGGCAATAGCCATCCAGTCTGCTTGAAGCCAATACAAATGTTGTGTTTGTTTCCCGAGAGAGCATCATACACTAGCTACATAGTTTATTAAACTTAACTGTTTTAAATAGGACACTAATGCTATTACACAGATCTACTTCTATGATGGACATGAAAAAACAAGTAAAGAAATAAAATTATTAAAATTTATTTTAATAAGAAGAATATGTACATTTAAAAAATTACAGAAACAAGATAGATATCTTCAAGTGAAAATGCAACATCACCAAAATTAAAAAAACGGACTTAAAGTTTCGAACATGGTGTTGACACTATTTTCTCAAACAACAAATCCCTAGTTTGATTCCATGTTTAAAAGCTGTAATATTTAACTTAAGCTTATTTGTTTACTTTTTGTGTGACAACATTTCAACTTTAAGCTACCAATCTTGTTTCTGTAATTTGTTTTTTAAGAATTCCATCCCACTCTTTTTAAGTTAACAATTTCTAATAATTTTATTGTACCTTAATGTAACGGTTATAGTAATTAACCTGATAAAACAATTGTTTTTTTTTTCTTCATTTAACTTTTATGGTTTTGAAGATTCATTTCAGTATTCTTCTTTGCTATGTATAAATATTTATTAAAGAAGGATTGTAGTGGAGCATCGTGTCAACTTGTGTTCAGTTAATAAATATAACTTCATTGTCATTTCCACTGTTAGCTTCAAGGAAGTTCTTCAGGATTCAGATGCTGATGATGAGGTTCTCTTGCAGAAGAAAAGAAAAACAAAAGAAGAAAAGGTTAAAAGTATTTTAATACATTATGAAAACATCAATATCTGTATATATTAGTCACATTACGGGTGTTTCTAGTGAGAAAATAGCAGGTTTGAACTTCTAGAGTAATATTAAGTTTGCTGTTTATTTGCAGTGATTGCACATAATGCTGGAAAATTTGACCACACACACACAGGTAGAGAGATTCAGGCACAGAGATATTCATATAATTTTGAATATTTTTAAATGGATTTCTTATTTTTATGTAAAATATAAATTGAATAAAAGTAAAGCAGTGTTTGAGGCTCATTATAAAGTGTTTGATGTTAAGAAGACCTCTGTGTCAGTGGCACATACTGGCAAATGGTTTTGGTTTATTTTGCTTATTGTGTGTACACACACACACACACACACACACACACACGCTCGTATGACAGTAATAAAAATGTATATAAACATCTAGTGTGTACTATCCTACTTTGCACCTCAGTCCTGAATGACACACTTCCAAGGTGTTTACCACATAGCTGAACTGTCTTTGCCGCACTAGTCACCATAGGCGGCGATATAAACAGTACTGAAATAGTACTGCAATCAACGATGGATATATCTTGTGTCGCTGCTCTTCAAACCTGCAGTAATTGTATATATTTGTGCTAGCAATGGATGAGATTCAAGTATTTTATATTGACTAAAATAGTTTTTAAATTTATCAAAAAAAGATCGGATTCCAGTATACATGGTTGCATGTAAAATATGTTACTGATCTGTATAATATCATTATACACAAAGGCCTGAAGATGCCTCAGTATCAACTAGATATTAGTTATGGAATGGGAACTGTACAGTTGTTAATAACTAATGAATATGTGAGTGAATCTAAACTTCATTATCCTGATATGGTTTTACCTTTGTTTACGAAAAGGTATTGTGACATTAATCTGCCCTCTAAGCATTGCTAAAAATAGTTTTGCAACCAGTGCACCAAATTATATTCTCCATCAATTTTTTTACCATTTCTGAACATGTATGTGTCGTGACTACTCTCTACCAATAGTATTGTGCCACCTATTGTGTATAGCTAGCTCCATCTACTATTTCTGTGCAATTCTCACATACTTGTTTGGCACCTCATTGTTTTGATGTGTGTTTTTTGCTTGTGGCTACTGTTTAGGAATATGCTATTTCAATTTCAATTCTTCTTTGCCTTGATCATAAATTCATAAGATCTTATAATTAAAATAATTCTATTGACTGTGGAAGTTTCAGTTCCAGTTGAAATGACTTCTGGAAGGACATCCAAAGAATTGAGGCCTCAGGTTGCAAGGAGCCAGATTCACATGGTAAGTTAGGTGTTGATTATTTGTGTGTTTTAAAGGTAATTCTAATTTCTAGGACAATCTCTTACCTGACAATCTAATTCTATGAGTCTAAACTCTTACTTCTGTGGATGACTGGCTCCTGCTTTTTCTTCCCATTCATAGTCCAGAGACCACACTCCTCTGCTTGTATAGAAGCAGCACAAGTGAGATTCTTGACGACAGTGGGGAAGTCTGTTTTTACTCACTCTTAATACCCTGTTCATTTGGGGGAGTTTACCTCTTTCCAATCCTCAGCTGGGGCCAGCCATCTCCTTTTCACATTTGAGTTTGGAGCAACCAGTTCACTCATATTTCATCTCACATTCTTACAGCTTATGTTCTCTCTTTGGGAATGTGGGTTTCTTTGGAACTCTCATTCCTATGAATCGGATTCATTTGTGTTTCCTTCGGTTTCTGGCCAGGTGGTTAGATAGAGACCAGACCATGGCATTGGCACTATTTACTTCTCTCTTTATGGTCTCATCATTAGGGGTAAGGGTTCTTTCTTCGACACCTGGGAGATTTTTGATGTCTGGTTGCTTATATTGCAGAGCCAAGGGGTACCAGTTCCAGGTCTCTCTGTTTTCAGATCTTTTATCTCCTTTCTGGGACAACAGTCACCACATTGTGGTCTTTTGCTGGCTCTGTGAATCTGGTGGTTTTTCAATTTTCTCCTAACAGATGCTTCCTTATGGAGTGGTCCCTCAATCTACATCTCTTTACGTGGGCGTATTCTCAACTGGGAACATCTCAAATATGCCTCTGTTACTTAATGAAACATCAGGCTTCCCTCACTTTGGTTTCCCATTCCTTATCTGCTAAGTCAAGAGGTGACCACATTCTATTGAGACTGGAGGGTCTTTACATATGTGCTTACTCTCCTATTCAGCTCCTCTCCAGAGATTTGTCCTTCTTCCAAATTATTTTTGTTTATTTACCACACATGACAGTATATTTTCCACTTTAGTCTTTTTGATGTGATTTATGTCCTTCCTAACCTTCTGTTCTTCATTTGGTTGTTCACTTTGACTATTTCTCCAGTGTTTGTCTTCCTCTGTCATGCCCCTCCTTTTCCCACTCTTTTTGAGTTATACATCCTCCATGCTCCTTTGATTTATCTGATTGAAATCTCAATGTGGTCTATTATGCCTTTCTCTTCCTCCATTTCAATCTTTGTCTTCATGTACCATCTCTCCTTGTTAATTCTGGTTGCAGGAGGTTCTGTTCTTGCTATTATAATCAAGTATGGGAGACTATATCTGTCTTGTAATTCTTGCAAAGGCCATACATTCACCGTTTCCATGGTTGAGCAAATGTTTCTTGCCCTTCTCGTAAAATTGGATGGAGAATATCTCTTCCCTGCTTTTATGGATGAGTGAGTTATGATTTTGCTCATAATACTGATTACAACTATTATCCTGTTTGTATGGTTGAGTTGAGGCAATACCACAGTCTTGTAATTCCAAGTTTGGTATGATGTACATCTTGCTTCTATGATTGTTCTGATTTGTAATTCCAAGTTTGGTATGATGTACATCTTGCTTCTGTGATTGTTCTGATTTGTAATTCCAAGTTTGGTGTGATGTACATCTTGCTTCTGTGATTGTTCTGATTTGTAATTCCAAGTTTGGTGTGATGTACATCTTGCTTCTGTGTTTGTTCTGATTTGTAATTCCAAGTTTGGTGTGATGTACATCTTGCTTCTGTAATTGTTCTGATTTGTAATTCCAAGTTTGGTGTGATGTACATCTTGTTCCTGTGATTGTTCTGACTTGTAATTCCAAGTTTGGTGTGATGTACATCTTGCTTCTATGATTGTTCTGACTTGTAATTCCAAGTTTGGTGTGATGTACATCTTGCTTCTGTGATTGTTCTGATTTGTAATTCCAAGTTTGGTGTGATGTACATCTTGCTTCTATGATTGTTCTGACTTGTAATTCCAAGTTTGGTATGATGTACATCTTGCTTCTGTGATTGTTCTGATTTGTAATTCCAAGTTTGGTATGATGTACATCTTGCTCCTGTGATTGTTCTGATTTGTAATTCCAAGTTTGGTATGATGTACATCTTGCTTCTGTGATTGTTCTGATTTGTAATTCCAAGTTTGGTATGATGTACATCTTGCTTCTATGATTGTTCTGACTTGTAATTCCAAGTTTGGTATGATGTACATCTTGCTCCTGTGATTGTTCTGATTTGTAATTCCAAGTTTGGTGTGATGTACATCTTGCTTCTGTGATTGTTCTGACTTGTAATTCCAAGTTTGGTATGATGTACATTTTGCTTCTGTGATTGTTCTGATTTGTAATTCCAAGTTTGGTGTGATGTACATCTTGCTTGTGTGATTGTTCTGATTTGTAATTCCAAGTTTGGTATGATGTACATTTTGCTTCTGTGATTGTTCTGATTTGTAATTCCAAGTTTGGTGTGATGTACATCTTGCTTCTATGATTGTTCTGACTTGTAATTCCAAGTTTGGTGTGATGTACATCTTGCTTCTGTGTTTGTTCTGACTTGTAATTCCAAGTTTGGTATGATGTACATCTTGCTTCTATGATTGTTCTGACTTGTAATTCCAAGTTTGGTATGATGTACATCTTGCTCCTGTGATTGTTCTGATTTGTAATTCCAAGTTTGGTGTGATGTACATCTTGCTTCTGTGATTGTTCTGACTTGTAATTCCAAGTTTGGTATGATGTACATTTTGCTTCTGTGATTGTTCTGATTTGTAATTCCAAGTTTGGTGTGATGTACATCTTGCTTGTGTGATTGTTCTGATTTGTAATTCCAAGTTTGGTGTGATGTACATCTTGCTTCTGTGATTGTTCTGACTTGTAATTCCAAGTTTGGTATGATGTACATCTTGCTTCTGTGATTGTTCTGATTTGTAATTCCAAGTTTGGTATGATGTACATCTTGCTTCTGTGATTGTTCTGATTTGTAATTCCAAGTTTGGTATGATGTACATCTTGCTTCTGTGATTGTTCTGATTTGTAATTCCAAGTTTGGTATGATGTACATCTTGCTTCTGTGATTGTTCTGATTTGTAATTCCAAGTTTGGTGTGATGTACATCTTGCTTCTGTGATTGTTCTGACTTGTAATTCCAAGTTTGGTGTGATGTACATCTTGCTTCTGTGATTGTTCTGATTTGTAATTCCAAGTTTGGTGTGATGTACATCTTGCTTCTGTGATTGTTCTGATTTGTAATTCCAAGTTTGGTGTGATGTACATCTTGCTTGTGTGATTGTTCTGATTTGTAATTCCAAGTTTGGTGTGATGTACATCTTGCTTGTGTGATTGTTCTGATTTGTAATTCCAAGTTTGGTGTGATGTACATCTTGCTTCTGTGATTGTTCTGATTTGTAATTCCAAGTTTGGTGTGATGTACATCTTGCTTCTGTGATTGTTCTGATTTGTAATTCCAAGTTTGGTGTGATGTACATCTTGCTCCTGTGATTGTTCTGATTTGTAATTCCAAGTTTGGTGTGATGTACATCTTGCTTCTATGATTGTGCTGATTTGTAATTCCAAGTTTGGTGTGATGTACATCTTGCTCCTGTGATTGTTCTGATTTGTAATTCCAAGTTTGGTGTGATGTACATCTTGCTTCTATGATTGTGCTGATTTGTAATTCCAAGTTTGGTATGATGTACATCTTGCTTCTGTAATTGTTCTGACAGTTTGTCTAATTTTGACTGAAAGCTCACCCTCTCTCTGTAATTCCAGTTGTTTGACGTAAAACTCTTATGATTACAGCTGAAGTATCTGCAGCTGAACACCTCTATGATATGTTTGATTTTTTGGAATTCTTCCTAAGTGAGAACGTACATTATAAGAACTGTCATTTGAAATAAATCTTACAAACGTTTCTTGATGACGAGAAAACCCACTAGTAGAGAAAATTATATATGTAAAACACAGCTGGTATGGGTAGAGAAAGCTCTATGTAAATGAGCGAACAACATTTCGACCTTCTTTGGGCTTCGTCAGAAGAAGATCGAAATGTTGTTCGCTCATTTACATAATGCTTTCTCTACCCACACCAGCTGTGTTTTACGTATATAACTTACAAACATTGTTATATCTTCAATGTTGTGTTATGAGCAAAATTAAATCAAAGATTACATGTGGTTTTCATGAATTAATTATCAGTGTATGATATTTTAAATGTAAGCCAGATACTTTGCTTCTTTTGAATTTCAAGTTACCTTCAGATATTTACACTTTCATGTATTTCAATGAACTAATTATCTAAATCTTCATATGTCATGCAGCCAGTTTATAAAATTAATTTTCTTTTAATCAGTTCTCAAAAGTGAAGGGCTTAAAAAGATGGCTTACCAAAAACATCTTTGATATGATGAAAGTTCTATTTGTGAAATTCAGATGGAAAATCGAGATATAAATCACTCGAATTTTGTACTAGATCAGTAGAGTATGTAGTTGACAATATTTAAGAGAGGATGAGAACACTTTATTGCATGGTCCACATACCCTAACCACATTGTTAATATCACAGATTATTATATCTTCATTCTCGCCTCCGTGATGCCAAGGATGAGTTATGGAAACTCATGTAGTTGAGGTTGACAATATACATAGTTAATTCTGTTTGTGTGTTGACACAAACTGCATCTCTCAGAACGTGTTACACTTCTGCATGTTATCTCATTTTACTGCCTCTTTTGAATCAATTTTCTACTTCCTAGGTGAAGAGTGTAGTTTTTACAGAAGTAGTGGGATATCCCACTAGTATGCTTTGTTATGGGCACACATGTTCATGCTGGATGGTCACTTTCCATTTTTCACTTGGTTTCATTTCTGTATGCCTACACCAGCATCTCCACCATTGAAGTTAGGGATTTTAACTTTATGTGAGTGAAAGCAAGCGTATTAGAATTTGAGATTTTTCTTACACTGAAATAGTATATCCAGTGTATGCTTGCTTCCCTCACACACTTCTTCCTTTCTTCCCACTGCTGTGGGAGTAGCAGAAGGAGTTAGCTGAGGCAGTGTAGGTGGTACAATACTATTGGTGGAGAGTAGTCACGTGATATGCTGATGTTTAGAAATGGTGCAAATTTTACAGGCTATATATATATATATATATACTGATCACCAAAATGTTTTTAGCAATGTTAAGAGGGCAGATGAAAATCAAGATAGTTTTATGTGAGAGATAAGTACTTATTGGAAATACATTTTCAGTGTAAGAAAAATGTTAACTGTTTGTAACAAAGCTTAAACACATTTAAAGATACTTTTTAAAACAGTCACATTAACTCTCCTTATATTAGCTTGGTCATTTTGACTGACATTTTAGCCACCATGACACTATACATTCTATAACTTTTAATATAGTAAGTGTATCATTACAAAATGTGGGAGCATTACACAAGCCCGTTGTACACAAAAGTCAGATTTATTTAACAAAGTATTTTTACTGTGAAATTATGAAATTGGTCTGACTCAGATCCTGACTAATCTGTGTGGGGGTTAATTTTCACATTAAGAATAGATACTTTTTGTTTTAAATTTATAAAACCCTTAGAGCCTCCCAAGAAATGAATAGCAAGAGATCTCTTTTATTTTTGGTAAAATGTTATATTTCATCCATTATTTTTCTTATTTTCTCAACCCTAACATTAACCAACTGTAGCAAAAGTTGAAAATATGATATAAAATCAAAAGAGCTGTTTTTTTTTGTGTTTTTGTCTGGAATTATTGGAGATTATAAAAGACACTTGCAGTTACCCATCCTGTAGCCTACAGTTCCCTAACTTTCACACAACTATTTCATTTAAATTTATTGTTCAATTGCTGTCTAAACAATGTCTGACTATTAAGGTAGCTCAAAAAATTAATAAGTCACCCACCAAGAACAAAATACTCAGTTATATCACACATAAGAAGCTTCCAACAAAGTACTCAGTTATATCACACATAAGCTTTCATCCTAGAGGACATTTTTTATTTAATTTGTTTTTTCATGTATGTTTTCTTATTCAAAGAGTTTTAATTTTAGTTGCTTTTTTAAATAATAAATAACCGTATATAAGAACAATAAATTCAGTAGTTATATATGGGTATTTTACTTTTTTTGTTATCTTGAGGTCTTCAGGAGAGTTGACCATATTTGCTAGTATTTGATTTTTTTATTTATTTCAAGTATGCAATTTAGGTAATAAAGGTTTGAGAATATAATAACTAATATATATTGAAACTTTAAAGAACTACTTTCTGTGTAACTTAGCTTTGTTTTGAGGTCTAGATAATTAAGGATATTCATTAATGTTCATGTTTGTTTTCTTTTCTTTTAGGATGCAGAAGAAGGAGATTACTTGTTGTGGTTGAAAGGACAGTGTGAGAAAACTGAAGATAAAGCAACACAAAAAGATTTGGTTGGTGTAAATGAAGTCCTTTAATACATTGGAAATTATTTTTCTGACTCTTTCGTAACAGACACAACGCCAACATAAGATGCTCTCTGTAAAATTCCTGGGGTGCTTTGATATAGTTAAATTTTAATCTGTATTTTTTATCTAGAAGGTTGTGATAAAAAAGTCTTTTAGACATAAGTGTTCTTTCATTTGATTAAGGAATACAAAACACCAACTTATTCACACTTCTCGAATTAGTTTTTAAAATGGAGCTGATAACGGACTAGTTTTTCTACCTTTATATGTTATGATAGGAGGTTAATAAATACATAACTCTTGTTAGTTTAAAAAGTCTGTTTTCAGGTGGGGTGTCTTCTCCCCGTTATAGTAGGCTGTTAACTAAACCAATATAGACAAAAAATATTTTGGTTAGCTGAGCTTAATACCCTGCATAAGAAGTGTAGAATTTAATTTTGGAATACAAATTGTAATATATTTGTATGGGTAACGGTACTAAGCAATATATCATTGATTAACTTTTGATCAAATCGAGCTGCTTGTGTAGTACATAATTAAAAATCAAACTTCTATTGAAAGAGCTAATTAAATATATTGTTCTTACTTGTAAAGATTTGAATGCATTGTTTCATTATATGTGATCTGAATAATATCTTGTGAGGTTTGTTCAGCTCATAAAGTTTAATTAATCCAAAATTCATGTACTCAGCTGACAATGAATGAATGCATAAACATTCTAACCAATATTGCTGCTTAACACAACATTAAATAATAGTTTACAGATGAGCCTGGCATGGCCAAGTGGTTAGGGAGCTTGACTTGCAATCTGAAGGTCTCAGGTTCGAATCCCTGTCACACCAAGCATGCTTGCCCTTTCAGCCATGGGGGAGTTATAGTGTGATGGTCAGTCCTACTATTAATTGTTAAAAGAGTAGCCTAAGAGTTGGCAGTTGGTGGTGATGACTAGCTACCTTCCCTCTAGTCTTACACTGCTAAATTAGGGATAGCTAGTGCAGCTAGCCCTCATGTGGCTTTATGTAAAATAAAAAAAATATATATATAAAAAAAATTACATATGTATGAAGTGTGCTCTCTCATTCACCAACAAAACTTTTTATTACATTAAGAAAAACTAATCCTTTAAAATTGTAATGGTTTAGTTTTGGACTGTACCTTGTCTCAAATCTGTAATAATAGGAATGGTGTCTGATATACAGTGACAATACAAGGTTGAATACCACTTGTGATGATGAGGTTTGAAGGCTTGTTGGAATAGGAGGACTTGTACCAGAAAGTTCTTTTGATGTACTGTCTTTTGAAGGAGCTAGTTGAAGAGAGAGTTTTCACTGCAATACATTTCTTTTCATGCTGTGCATCGTTACACAAAAATGACTTGTTAGGTCTGTTTGAACAATTAAAAGATTCAGACAGTGGCTTGGTAGGCAATGATTTGTTAGGGTCTTTTCAAGCAACTTTAGTATACAATCATTCTCCATATGATGTGTTAAGCAATTCAAAAGCACAGAATTTCATGGGCAATGTCTGTGAATGGTATACCATTAAATTCTACTTGTGGAGAAACTGACAGTTTTTTTTCCAGATATGGCTGAATGTTTGTTTGGAAGAAGCCATATCTTCTTCTTTTTTTTTTTTCCAAACGTACAAAGATAGTATTTGTTCCTAACATATTGGTGTCATCACATTAATCTAATAAGTGAAGTTCACCTGGGTATTATTTTTTCTGTGTGTTTTAATCACTATTATAAGTGTAACCTGAAATTAACAATTTTTGAAAAGATTTTTGCAACCTGTTTTATGCTATTTTTGAAGTATTGTTTCTTCAGCAGAGGATAATACATTATCTGGCTTGTTGCATGCACTGTTTCTTCAGCAGAGGATAATACATTATCTGGCTTGTTGCATGCACTGTTTCTTCAGCAGAGGATAATACATTATCTGGCTTGTTGCATGCACTGTTTCTTCAGCAGAAGATAATACATTATCTGGCTTGTTGCATGCACTGTTTCTTCAGCAGAGGATAATACATTATCTGGCTTGTTGCATGCACTGTTTCTTCAGCAGAGGATAATACATTATCTGGCTTGTTGCATGCACTTAATGAAATGTATTCTTAGTCCAACATGACAACATACTTCCATTGTTGCATGTCAAATATTGTTTTTAGTTTTCTATAGTTGGTCTTCATTTGCTAGATACTTTGAAAGAACTTATGAACTCAGACTTGTTGGCTTTTGTATATCTAAACCTACAGGAACTGCCTTGTTTACAGTTTCAAATTAGTTTCTGCTGTGTTTTTAAGTTCTAGTAAAAACTGTTTAACTTTTCTTATTACCTCCAGTGTGCAACTTGTAGCCAGTTTTGGAGGGTCCTGTTTTGTGTGTACTAAATATATGACTTCTGCTCTACTGTTTCAATCCAAAAATATTTCTTTTTCAGAATGTTAAGATTTTGAGTTTTGTATATTTTTATAATCCCTTAACGGAGAATTCCACATTAGCAAGTTATGTAATGTAACCATTCAAAAAAGGAGACCACATCTGGATGCTGCACAGAATTCCATGTTGGTAAGTTATGTAAAGTAACCATCCAAAAAGGGGAGCACATTTAGTTACTGTAGTAACTTCCGTATTGTAACCCTGTAACAAGGAGTCACCTTTAGGTGATGAGCAGTTGGAAATTATCACATTTAAACTCAATTACATCAATAGAGTTAGGGGTTTTACCATGTGTATAGCTACAAGGTTGGTCAGGAGAAAAGTGATTGGATATGCAAGTTGTTACTGTGAGTTGGAAACGAACCTGACTATATGTATATAATAAATGTACCTGTGTATTTATAAAAGCAGAGAGAGAGAGAGAGAAATTGGGCTTACAGTCATTATAAAGATTCTTTTCCTGTAACTGTAACCATGATGTTATAATGCAAAAGTATACAATAAAAAGATAATTTTTAATAATTATTATTGTATTTTTAGTATTGCTTGATTTAAATGTTTGGTTTGTTCCCAGAAATTTTTACGGAAGTACTGGAACAATCCATCACTGGACAATGGTGAGGTTTTTTTACGTGATTACATCTTGAACAAAAAGTATTTAGATGAAGGTATGAATGAAAAGATTCCAAGTTATGAAGATATTGTTGATGATTTAGAAAATCTCAGTGAAGATGAGAAAACCTTGGAGGAACAAGCTTCTTTTGAACAGAAATTTAACTTCAGATTTGAGGAACCAGACCAAGAATTCGTAAGAAAATATAATGATTAATGATTTTTGTGTGTGTATAAGTGAAATTTAATTTCTTTTATATAGTTTTTTGCAGCTAGAGATTGAGATATAGAAAAAGAATCATATTTATTTTCATATATATATTTTTTATAATTACTCGTGTATGATTTCATATACAGATTGAATTGTTTTTTTGTTAGTTTGTATTGGCTGAAAGAAATGTTTTAGGCTGTCTTTATAAGGTGGCAGCAGTATTTACTTTGGAAACCAAGTAGGGCTAATTTTGTTCTCATGGTTAGCATGCCTTAGCTAGTAACCAGTGAATCGATGTTTCGAGCCTATGATGTGTCATTAAACTTTCTCCACACTTTCAGTTGTGTGGGTTATAAAAGTAACAGTCATGCCTGCTGTTTGATCAAGAGTAGTTGTGTAGGTGGTTTTTAATCTATTTTGTACTTTCAGTTCATCCTGGATTTAATGCTAATAAAATCAAATAATTATGAAACATTTGACAGTATCGAATGTAGTAAAGTTTTCTTTTATAGATAAAGAGGTATCCACGAACCTTAAAAGAGTCTTTGCGTCGTAAAGACAATCGCAGGAAGCAACAAAGAGACAAATATAAGGAACGTAAGGAAAAGGTAGCTTTGTTTTTTGTATCTGTAAAACTCTGTGTGTCATCCTTTAAAATCAGAACTATGGGCAAGATGTTTTATGTATATTTCAAATTTTCTTTATGAAACTTTATATTCATTATGTATGCAAGTTGCACATGGGTTACTTTAGAACTGTGTTTTCCACTAACACAGTTATCACAAGTTGCCAGTAACTGAGATATTTATTACTACGTTTGTATAAGTTTGTTGCATCAACTATGACTGTATTTTTAACAGGATTAATTTAACAAATGTGATTACGGTAGTTATTTTTAATTTTAATGATAACGACTGGAAAACTGGACCGTGGCTCCAGTTGTTACAGGATTAACAAGTCAGTTTTCATTATGCTATGATACCATTTGCCATTATTTATAAAGACCTGCTCGTATGCCTGTAAACATGGACAAAGTCCAATTTACTACGGCAGTTAAACTATAGTGTAACTTCCGAAGTTTTAAATATCGTAACAGATTTGTTCGACACATAAAATAACACGTAGTTTGCTTCCAAACTTTCTACCATTTAATGCATTCATTATCATTAAAAACAATGGATTAAATTACATATAACTAACTTTTGTAGATACATAGAGTAAATGAAAAAGTTAATTGAATTTATTATTTAGGTATTAAAACATTAGTGGTTTCAGCTACCACTGAGGCTGTGTGCTAATTATAATTATCGTCCTGTCACCCGTGTTGTGCTGCAGTATTGGTTACAACGTGCACATGGTCTTGCTGATAGCAATGCCACCTACTGTTTTTTACTCCCCTTTAAGTTTTTAATACATCAGTATTTAATTCACTGTAAATTCTTAATGTATTTTATTGCAGTTATGTCATTTGTAACGGATGAGCTGGCTCTAAATATTCTCTTCTTCTTCTGATTTATTTGAAGTGGTTTTGAAGGTTATTAACTCTTCACACAAGTAATGCAACTTAATTGAGACAAATGTTTTATTTTTTCAACTTCATTGGACAAATTTGGCATGCTAATTTCTTCTATATGTCTAACTCACAAGTGAAACTAAATGACCAATTTCTTGTAATCTTGCTATTTTTGTTAAAACAGAGATGCAATATTTATATCACTGATGTGTTTATCTAACTCACTCACTCTATAACTTGCTGGGTAACACTGTAACAAAGTTTTTACTTGCTAAATGGGTAGTTAACCCTTACGTTTCTTCAGCTGTCTTACTAGCTTAACTTCACTATTCAACACGTGTTTAAAATAACTCGTCACATTTCTAGCCATCACGCATAATTTCAACATCTTTTTAAATTTGAATCCATTACCTGCATATTGTCTCCTTAAGTCTAGAATTCTTTAGTGAACAGAACAAAATCTCTAGCGCACAACGTATAATACCCTGGTGGGACACGAGTAAGTCTTCAGACTTACAGCACTAAAATCAGGGGTTTGATACCTCTCAGTAGTCACAACAGATAATCCAGCGTGGCCTTGCTACAAGAAAACACACAAAACGTGTGTGTATACACTTATGTACAATAAAAGTAAACGTTCTACAATTTTCACCCCTATCACTGTTTTAACATTTCCTTACTCAGATAGTGTCACTTTTAGTAAATTTTCAACAGAGTTTGATGGAAAGTATGTTTCTTACTAACCAGCCATTGGGAATACAAATTGTTTTTAGGAAAAAGTTAAGAAAAAAGAAGAACTGAAGCGACTGAAGGCATTAAAAAGGAAAGAAATCGTGGATAAACTGGATAAACTAAGAGCCATAACTGGAAATGCTAAAATGGGGTTTGATGATGTAGATTTAGATGGAGATTTTGATCCGGTCAAATATGATGAACAGATGAAGGTAAACTCTTTTATATTAGAGAAATAATAATAATAAAAAAGGTTATTTCTGTAACTGTTGTTTAGTTTTTAAATTAAAAAAAAAATTATAGTGGTTTTAATAAATATAATACAGATTCAAAAAACAAAAAGAAGAGTTTGAACACATGTAGTAACTGTAGGTTATGGTGGTGGATAAAGAAAGGAAGAGCTGAAACACAGGTAGTAACTGTAGGTTATGGTGGTGGATAAAGAAAGGAAGAGCTGAAACACAAGTAGTAACTGTAGGTCATGGTGGTGGATAAAGAAAGGAAGAGCTGAAACACAGTAGTAACTGTAGGTTATGGTGGTGGATAAAGAAAGGAAGAGCTGAAACACAGTAGTAACTGTAGGTTATGGTGGTGGATAAAGAAAGGAAGAGCTAAAACCATACGAGTAACTATAGGTTATGGTGGTGGATAAAGAAAGGAAGAGCTGAAACACAGTAGTAACTATAGGTTATGGTGGTGGATAAAAGAAAGGAAGAGCTGAAACCATGCGAGTAACCGTAGGTCATGGTGGTGGATAAAGAAAGGAAGAGATGAAACACTAGTAACTATAGGTTATGGTGGTGGATAAAAAAGGAAGAGCTGAAACACAGCAGTAACTATAGGTTATGGTGGTGGATAAAGAAAGGAAAGAGATGAAACAAGTAGTAACCGTAGGTCATGGTGGTGGATAAAAGGAAGAGCTGAAACACAGTAGTAACTGTAGGTTATGGTGGTGGATAAAAGAAAGGAAGAGCTGAAACACAGTAGTAACCGCAGGTTATGGTGGTGGATAAAAGCGAAAGACTGAAACCACAGTAGTAACTATGGAGTCATGGTGGTGGATAAAGAAAGGAAGAGCTGAAACATAGTAGTAACTATGGGTCATGGTGGTGGATAAAGAGGAAGAGCTGAAAGCAGCGACATAACCTATAGGTTATGGTGGTGGATAAAAGAAAGGAAGAGATGAAACACAGTAGTCACTGTAGGTTATGGTGGTGGATAAAAGAAAGGAAGAGCTGAAACACAGTAGTAACTATAGGTTATGGTGGTGGATAAAAGAAAGGAAGAGATGAAACCCAAAGTAGTAACTGTAGGTCATGGTGGTGGATAAAGAAAGGAAGAGCTGAAACACAGTAGTAACTGTAGGTTATGGTGGTGGATAAAAGAAAGGAAGAGCTGAAACACAGTAGTAACTATGGAGGTCATGGTGGTGGATAAAGAAAGGAAGAGCTGAAACACAGTAGTAACTGTAGGTCATGGTGGTGGATAAAGAAAGGAAGAGATGAAACACAGTAGTAACTGTAGGTTGTGGTGGATAAAGAAAGGAAGAGATGAAACACAGTAGTAACTGTAGGTTATGGTGGTGGATAAAGAAAGGAAGAGCTGAAACACAGTAGTAACTGTAGGTCATGGTGGTGGATAAAGAAAGGAAGAGCTAAACACCAGTAGTAACTATGGAGTCATGGTGGTGGATAAAGAAAGAAAGGAAGAGCTGAAACACAGTAGTAACTATAGGTCATGGTGGTGGATAAAGAAAGGAAGAGCTGAAACGCGCATAGTAACTGTAGGTCATGGTGGTGGATAAAGAAAGGAAGAGCTGAAACGTGCATAGTAACTGTAGGTTATGGTGGTGGATAAAGAAAGGAAGAGCTGAAACACAGTAGTAACTGTAGGTTATGGTGGTGGATAAAGAAAGGAAGAGATGAAACACAAGTAGTAACTGTAGGTCATGGTGGTGGATAAAAGAAAGGAAGAGCTGAAACACAGTAGTAACTGTAGGTTATGATGGTGGATAAAAGAAAGAAGAGCTAAAACAGTAGTAACTGTAGGTTATGGTGGTGGATAAAGAAAGGAAGAGCTGAAACACAGTAGTAACTGTAGGTCATGGTGGTGGATAAAGAAAGGAAGAGCTGAAACACAGTAGTAACTGTAGGTCATGGGTGGTGGATAAAAAAGAAAGAGCTGAAATCGCCATAGTAACTGTAGGTTATGGTGGTGGATAAAGAAAGGAAGAGATGAAACACAGTAGTAACTATAGGTTATGGTGGTGGATAAAAGAAAGGAAGAGCTGAAACACAGTAGTAACTATAGGTTATGGTGGTGGATAAAAGAAAGGAAGAGATGAAACACAAAGTAGTAACTATAGGTCATGGTGGTGGATAAAAGAAAGGAAGAGAGCTGAAACACAGTAGTAACTATGGGTTATGGTGGTGGATAAAAGAAAGGAAGAGCTAAAACACAGTAGTAACTATAGGTTATGGTGGTGGATAAAGAAAGGAAGAGCTGAAACACAGTAGTAACTATGGAGTCATGGTGGTGGATAAAAAGAAAGGAAAGAGCTAAAACGCGCGACAGTAACTATGGGTTATGGTGGTGGATAAAAGAAGGAAGAGCTGAAACACAGTAGTAACTGTAGGTTATGGTGGTGGATAAAGAAAGGAAGAGCTGAAACACAGTAGTAACTGTAGGTCATGGTGGTGGATAAAGAAAGGAAGAGATGAAACACTAGTAACTGTAGGTCATGGTGGTGGATAAAGAAAGGAAGAGCTGAAACACAGTAGTAACTGTAGGTTATGGTGGTGGATAAAGAAAGGAAGAGATGAAACAAGTAGTAACTGTAGGTCATGGTGGTGGATAAAGAAAGGAAGAGCTGAAACACAGTAGTAACTGTAGGTTATAGTGGTGGATAAAAGAAAGGAAGAGCTGAAACACAGTAGTAACTGTAGGTTATGGTGGTGGATAAAAAAAGGAAGAGCTGAAACACAGTAGTAACTGTAGGTCATGGTGGTGGATAAAGAAAGGAAGAGCTGAAACATAGTAGTAACTGTAGGTCATGGTGGTGGATAAAGAAAGGAAGAGCTGAAACGCGCATAGTAACTGTAGGTTATGGTGGTGGATAAAGAAAGGAAGAGATGAAACACAGTAGTCACTGTAGGTTATGGTGGTGGATAAAGAAAGGAAGAGCTGAAACACAGTAGTAACTGTAGGTTATGGTGGTGGATAAAGAAAGGAAGAGATGAAACACAAGTAGTAACTATGGAGTCATGGTGGTGGATAAAGAAAGGAAGAGCTGAAACACAGTAGTAACTATAGGTTATAGTGGTGGATAAAAAAGGAAAGAGCTAAAACACAGTAGTAACTATGGGTTATGGTGGTGGATAAAAGAAAGGAAGAGCTGAAACACAGCAGTAACTATGGGTCATGGTGGTGGATAAAGAAAGGAAGAGCTGAAACACAGCAGTAACTGTAGGTCATGGTGGTGGATAAAAAAGAAAAGCTCTAAAGAAAGCAGCGATATAGTAACTGTAGGTTATGGTGGTGGATAAAGAAAGGAAGAGCTGAAACACAGTAGTAACTGTAGGTTGTGGTGGATAAAGAAAGGAAGAGCTGAAACACAGTAGTAACTGTAGGTTATGGTGGTGGATAAAGAAAGGAAGAGCTGAAACACAGTAGTAACTATGGGTCATGGTGGTGGATAAAAGAAAGGAAGAGCTAAACCAATCGTAGTAACTATAGAGTCATGGTGGTGGATAAAAGAAAGGAAGAGCTGAAACACAGTAGTAACCGTAGGTCATGGTGGTGGATAAAAGAGCTGAAGAGCTAAACCGCCGCATAGTAACTATGGAGTCATGGTGGTGGATAAAAGAAAGGAAGAGCTGAAACGATGCATAGTAACTATAGGTTATGGTGGTGGATAAAGAAAGGAAGAGCTGAAACACAGTAGTAACTATGGGGTTATGGTGGTGGATAAAGAAAAGGAAGAGATGAAACACAAGTAGTAACTATAGGTCATGGTGGTGGATAAAGAAAGGAAGAGCTGAAACACAGTAGTAACTATAGGTTATGATGGTGGATAAAGAAAGGAAGAGCTGAAACACAGTAGTAACTATGGTTATGGTGGTGGATAAAGAAAGGAAGAGCTGAAACACAGTAGTAACTGTAGGTCATGGTGGTGGATAAAGAAAGGAAGAGCTGAAACCACAGTAGTAACTGTAGGTCATGGTGGTGGATAAAAGAAAGGAAGAGCTGAAACACAGTAGTAACTATAGGTCATGGTGGTGGATAAAGAAAGGAAGAGCTGAAACACAGTAGTAACTGTAGGTTATGGTGGTGGATAAAGAAAGGAAGAGATGAAACACAAGTAGTAACTGTAGGTCATGGTGGTGGATAAAGAAAGGAAGAGCTGAAACACAGTAGTAACTGTAGGTTATGATGGTGGATAAAGAAAGGAAAGAGCTGAAACACCGTAGTAACTATAGGTTATGGTGGTGGATAAAAAAAGGAAGAGCTGAAACACAGTAGTAACTATAGGTCATGGTGGTGGATAAAGAAAGGAAGAGCTGAAACACAGTAGTAACTGTAGGTCATGGTGGTGGATAAAGAAAGGAAGAGCTGAAATCGCGCATAGTAACTGTAGGTTATGGTGGTGGATAAAGAAAGGAAGAGATGAAACACAGTAGTAACTGTAGGTTATGGTGGTGGATAAAGAAAGGAAGAGCTGAAACACAGTAGTAACTATGGGTTATGGTGGTGGATAAAGAAAGGAAGAGATGAAACACAAGTAGTAACTATGGAGTCATGGTGGTGGATAAAGAAAGGAAGAGCTGAAACACAGTAGTAACTGTAGGTTATGGTGGTGGATAAAAAAAGGAAAAGCTAAAACACAGTAGTAACTATGGGTTATGGTGGTGGATAAAGAAAGGAAGAGAGCTGAAACACAGTAGTAACTATGGAGGTCATGGTGGTGGATAAAGAAAGGAAGAGCTGAAACGCGCATAGTAACTATAGGTTATGGTGGTGGATAAAGAAAGGAAAAGCTAAAACACAGTAGTAACTATGGGTTATGGTGGTGGATAAAGAAAGGAAAGAGCTAAACCACAGTAGTAACTGGAGGTCATGGTGGTGGATAAAAGAAAGGAAGAGATGAAACACTAGTAACTGTAGGTCATGGTGGTGGATAAAGAAAGGAAGAGCTGAAACACAGTAGTAACTGTAGGTTATGGTGGTGGATAAAGAAAGGAAGAGATGAAACAAGTAGTAACTGTGGGTCATGGTGGTGGATAAAAGAAAGGAAGAGCTGAAACACAGTAGTAACTATGGGTTATGAGTGGTGGATAAAAGAAAGGAAGAGCTGAAACACAGTAGTAACTATGCAGGTTATGGTGGTGGATAAAAAAAGGAAGAGCTGAAACACAGTAGTAACTATAGGTTATGGTGGTGGATAAAAGAAAGGAAGAGCTGAAACACAGTAGTAACTATGGAGTCATGGTGGTGGATAAAGAAAGGGAAGAGCTAGAAACATAAGTAGTAACTATGGAGGTCATGGTGGTGGATAAAGAAAGGAAAGAGCTGAAAAGCGCATAAGTAACTATAGGTTATGGTGGTGGATAAAAGAAAGGAAGAGATGAAACACAGTAGTCACTGTAGGTTATGGTGGTGGATAAAAGAAAGGAAGAGCTGAAACACAGTAGTAACTGTAGGTTATGGTGGTGGATAAAAGAAAGGAAGAGATGAAACCTAAGTAGTAACTATAGGTCATGGTGGTGGATAAAGAAAGGAAGAGCTGAAACACAGTAGTAACTGTAGGTTATGGTGGTGGATAAAGAAAGGAAGAGCTGAAACACAGTAGTAACTGTAGGTTATGGTGGTGGATAAAGAAAGGAAGAGCTGAAACACAGTAGTAACCGTGGAGGTCATGGTGGTGGATAAAGAAAGGAAGAGCTGAAACACAGTAGTAACTATGGAGTCATGGTGGTGGATAAAGAAAGGAAAAAGAGCTGAAACAGCGATAGTAACTATGGGTTATGGTGGTGGATAAAGAAAGGAAGAGCTGAAACTCTAGTAGTAACTGTAGGTTGTGGTGGATAAAGAAAGGAAGAGCTGAAACACAGTAGTAACTGTAGGTTATGGTGGTGGATAAAGAAAGGAAGAGCTGAAACACAGTAGTAACTGTAGGTCATGGTGGTGGATAAAGAAAGGAAGAGCTGAAACACCGTAGTAACTATGGAGTCATGGTGGTGGATAAAAGAAAGGAAGAGCTGAAACACAGTAGTAACCGTAGAGTCATGGTGGTGGATAAAAGAAAGGAAGAGCTGAAACCGCGATAGTAACTATGGAGTCATGGTGGTGGATAAAGAAAGGAAGAGCTGAAACGCTGCATAGTAACTGTAGGTTATGGTGGTGGATAAAGAAAGGAAGAGCTGAAACACAGTAGTAACTGTAGGTTATGGTGGTGGATAAAGAAAGGAAGAGATGAAACACAAGTAGTAACTGTAGGTCATGGTGGTGGATAAAGAAAGGAAGAGCTGAAACACAGTAGTAACTATAGGTTATGATGGTGGATAAAGAAAGGAAGAGCTGAAACACAGTAGTAACTGCAGGTTATGGTGGTGGATAAAAGAAAGGAAGAACTGAAACACAGTAGTAACTGTAGGTCATGGTGGTGGATAAAGAAAGGAAGAGCTGAAACACAGTAGTAACTATAGGTCATGGTGGTGGATAAAGAAAGGAAGAGAGCTGAAATCGCGATAGTAACTATAGGTTATGGTGGTGGATAAAGAAAGGAAGAGATGAAACACAGTAGTAACTATAGGTTATAGTGGTGGATAAAAAAGGAAGAGCTGAAACACAGTAGTAACTGTAGGTTATGGTGGTGGATAAAGAAAGGAAGAGATGAAACACAAGTAGTAACTGTAGGTCATGGTGGTGGATAAAAGAAAGGAAGAGCTGAAACACAGTAGTAACTATAGGTTATGGTGGTGGATAAAAAAAGGAAGAGCTGAAACACAGTAGTAACTATGGGTTATGGTGGTGGATAAAGAAAGGAAGAAACTGAAACACAGTAGTAACTGTGGAGTCATGGTGGTGGATAAAGAAAGGAAGAGCTGAAACCACAGTAGTAACTATGGAGTCATGGTGGTGGATAAAGAAAGGAAAGAGCTAAAACAGCGCATAGTAACTATGGGTTATGGTGGTGGATAAAGAAAGGAAGAGCTGAAACACAGTAGTAACTATAGGGTGGTGGTGGATAAAGAAAGGAAGAGCTAAAACACAGTAGTAACTATGGAGTCATGGTGGTGGATAAAGAAAGGAAGAGCTGAAACACAGTAGTAACTATGGGTCATGGTGGTGGATAAAGAAAGGAAGAGCTGAAACACAGTAGTAACTGTAGGTCATGGTGGTGGATAAAGAAAGGAAGAGCTGAAGCACATAGTAACTGTAGGTTATGGTGGTGGATAAAGAAAGGAAGAGCTGAAACGCGCATAGTAACTGTAGGTTATGGTGGTGGATAAAGAAAGGAAGAGCTGAAACACTTGTAGTAACTGTAGGTCATGGTGGTGGATAAAGAAAGGAAGAGCTGAAACACAGTAGTAACTGTAGGTCATGGTGGTGGATAAAGAAAGGAAGAGCTGAAACACAGTAGTAACTGTAGGTCATGGTGGTGGATAAAGAAAGGAAGAGCTGAAACACAGTAGTAACTGTAGGTCATGGTGGTGGATAAAGAAAGGAAGAGCTGAAGCACACATAGTAACTGTAGGTTATGGTGGTGGATAAAGAAAGGAAGAGCTGAAACGCGCATAGTAACTGTAAGTTCTGGTGATGGATAAAGGAAAAAGAAAGGTTCAGATATAGTCTAGTAACTGTTGTATGGCCAGCGATGTGTATTCTCATGATTCTTTAATAAAACATGTGATGTACTTTCTTGAATAAATCTAATTATTTATGCTGTTCTAATAATATTTTATGTATTGTAGAATTTATTTAGCGATGATTACTATGCTGTAGAGGAAGGTGATCAAAAACCAGAATTTCCTCCAGATGAAGAGATAGATGGTATGTAGTTTTAACATGATATGTTTATACTTTGTATTCAGTTTGTTTATGGAGGGTGTAGTTTTAACATGGCATGTTTATACTTTGTATTCAGTTT
Organism: Tachypleus tridentatus; assembly: GCF_004210375.1. Classification (NCBI taxonomy): domain Eukaryota; kingdom Metazoa; phylum Arthropoda; class Merostomata; order Xiphosura; family Limulidae; genus Tachypleus; species Tachypleus tridentatus. Next base: position 22,593,404 of record NC_134828.1, on the reverse strand, counting down.
GTTTATGGAGGGTGTAGTTTTAACATGGCATGTTTATACTTTGTATTCAGTTTGTTTATGTAGGGTGTAGTTTTAACATGGTATGTTTATACTTTGTATTCAGTTTGTTTATGTAGGGTGTAGTTTTAACATGGTATGTTTATACTTTGTATTCAGTTTGTTTATGTAGGGTGTAGTTTTAACATGGTATGTTTATACTTTGTATTCAGTTTGTTTATGGAGGGTGTAGTTTTAACATGGTATGCTTATACGTTATATTCAGTTTGTTTATGGAGAGTGTAGTTTTAACATGGTAAGTTTATACTTTGTATTCAGTTTGTTTATGGAGAGTGTAGTTTTAACATGGTATGTTTATACTTTATATTCAGTTTGTTTATGGAGGGTGTAGTTTTAACATGGCATGTTTATACTTTGTATTCTGTTGTTTAACACTACCCTTTTATTTTAGAAGAAAACTGGGATGACTGGCAGGGATATGATGATCAGTGGAATGATGAAGATGGGCCACATTGTGAAGATGTAGATTTTAATGTATGGATCTTTTAATCTTGTTTTGTTGTAATTATGGTACTTTATATGAATTGTTAAGATTCAAATTTTGTCATTTAATCTTTCAACCTCATGAGAAATCCTTCCAGCTACCAGATGTGTGTGTAGCATACATCAGGTTTTTATTGCTATCGTGTTTTGGATTTAGGTTGAATGTTTTTTTAGTTTAAAAGTTAATTTTTACATTTGTTTCACCACAGGCAAATAAGGGTTAACTTTTGTAAACTAGAATTACACAGTATCAAACAGAAAGTTATGAGTGATGGTTTATTTAACCTATTGACTGTCATGTATTTCAGCTGCTACAATCCAACTCTAATGCTTCTTTATTTTTGTAACTTTTTTCGTAACGCTGTTTTGGATCGAAAGTGAAACAATTTGTAAGTAGGTCAAATGCATGTATAGTGCTGACATCTAGCGTTGAAGTTAGGTATTATTGAGAACGAATTAACTTGTCCGTGGCACTGTGTTACCGATCGGCTTAGATGAGTTATCTTGTTTACAGCACTGAACCTAGAAATACATTTTTAAGTATCTTGAAAAACGTTTTGGAACAAAATGTAAAAGATGTGTCATGATTTGACATTTGGAAGTTTTTTGTATTATGGTGAACAAAAGGCAAAACATTAAGTAAGTGATATATATTCAGATTCATTTTTCCATCATGACACTTCAAACTCTTTTCAAGTCCTTATCAAAAGGTGGGGAACTCTAAGAATAAAATAAAAAATCTTATTACAGATTTCTCTCTGTGTAACTTATTTCATAAAAAAAGTAACTTCATGTTTAGTAACATAAATTTTTGTGTTAGATGTGGGTGGGCTGAGAAATGTTGAACCTTTAAAACTTAGATATGCATTATACAGTCAGCATGTCTGATGCTTGTTGTTAAGTTTGAATAGTGTTACCTTGACTTGCTTTTTATAAGTGAACTATAGAAAAAACTAGTTGTATCCTAAAATGTTGTTAAACCTTTTTTTAAAACTGTTAATTATTTTTCTGTCGTGTTTTATAAAGTTTGTTTTAATTATTATTAGTGTATGATTAATACTTGTTTTGATGTTAATAGATGGGAGGCTCAAGAGTTTTGAGTTCTTTGTGCAAAAATAACACCAGTAAAATTATTCAGATATTTGTATAGATGAGGACTTGATGTGTTTTTTCTATATTAGATCGGTATTGTTATTCCAGTATTTTTGAGCTTTGTTACTCAGTGTTATAAAGATTTAGGTTAAATATTTTGTCTGTTTATTTCCCATTTAAAGAACCATGAATATTTTAGACCAGTCTTCATTTGTGTTGCATCATGTAGGAAAATATATATATATTTAAATATATATAAACAGTTTACTTTTCTAAGTATAAGTAAATATTATTTTGTTGTGAATGTTTTGGGGTAGGGATAGCTAGAAATATGCACAGGTGTTAAAACTCATAACCCATTCTTAAGTTTATAAACCCATCTGTAAGACAGATTTAGTTATACCAGTTTAATTGTTATTTAAAAAAAAATTATTAATGGACAGAAGTGATTTTCCATGTGATTATTTGAGCTGTCAGTGCTGTTTGTCTTCTCTGAAAAAACTTAAAAAACAATACTGGTGATCAAAATGTAAATGTGTACAATACTTTGTTACTTTTAGGGTAAATATTTTGTAGATAGTGTGTGTGTACACATATATAAATAAATGTCTTCAGTATGCACCATTTCAGGTTTAAATTTCAAAACTTTCCTGGGAGGCTTCACCATACCTGTACCAGGATAAAGAGCCATCCCACCCCATAACTACAACTAATTAAACCTGTGACATGCCTTTTTTTTAAATACAGTTGTTAGCTAGAATTTAATTTGGGACAATTTTCTTACCTGTTTGTAATCAAACCCCAGATCCACCTGTTGAAATTGGAAATCCTGGGGCTTCATCATTATTTCAATGAAAGTATTTATCTTAGGTAGTGCAATGCAATTTTGTTTGTTGTAACTTTAACACCTTATGAGGGTTACAAGTATAGATTGTTGTAGATGGATGTTGAGTACGAACCTCAGAAAGCTCTGCAAGAAGAACTTGTAGGACAGAGTAAAAAGAAGAAGAGATGGTCAGCGTTCCAAACAGCTCTGAGAAGAAAGAAGCCTATTTTCAATCCAAGTATGTGTTACATTTTTTTTTTTCATGTCTCATCTCATCGCTTAGTCATGTTTACAAAGTAATTTCAATTCTTTTTTAAATCATTCACCATTTCATCTACATTTCTCTTGTTTTTTGCATCTGTCTTCTACAGCTGAGAAGACTCTTGAAGAATACTTTGATGAATATTATAAGCTAGACTTTGAAGACATCATAGGAGACATGCCAGTTCGTTTCCGATACCGCCAAGTTGTAGCAAATGACTTTGGTCTTTCGACGGAGGAGGTAGGTTGATGTCAGTTCTGTGACATGAGGAATGATAGTTGGTAATGTTTGTATACTCTGTTTGTTTTTGTACCAATTTCTAAGCACATACTAATTACAAGTTTGCTTTAAAACAATGCTGTGCACCAGATATGTTGATATTCTGCATATATGAAACATTATAATAACTTACAAATGACACTTTTAGTTCTTTAAGTTACAGTAACTTTTACTGATGCAAAATCAGTGTAAGAGATACATTAGAACAATGCATTTTTTATGACATTTCTAGTACGTAGCTATGAAGGAAACTAATATCTAATAGAAATGTAACTGATTGAACTTGTGAATCAATTATAACTAGATGAATGTGTAGGGTCCAGGAGTATGTATAGTGCTTATCATGCTGGACTGTGGAGCTAAGAGTTCATAGTTTCCAATCCATTCCTATAAAACTGCTCTGTCGATATGGGCTGATGTCAGGGTTGGTTAGAATAGTCCAAGAATTTGAGTTAGGTGGTTTTTAAATAGTTCCCTTCCTTCTAATTTAGCAGTTAAAAATTAGGAATGGCTAGTGAAATAGGCCTTGTAAAGGAGGGTTAAAAATGTTATGGCAAAAATGAGTAGCAGCATCACTGACATTCTTTATATATGATTGTTCTTCAATGGGTGTTTTCAGTTATTAATTATGACAGTTGTAAAGAACAAAAAAACACCCATTCTAAAACTATTCAGCAAATACTTAGTGGGAAAGTATGTTTGTTTTATAAAAAAAAAATCTCTATTTCAAAGCATTAAGTAAGCAATGTCCTAGTCATTTCCTTTACTATGATGGAAAATACAGTTTTAATTGAATGTTTCCTTACCACTATTATTTTGGTTTGTGGTTTACAGCCAGTAAGTACAATATATTTAAGAGTGAGTTTTATTTCCATGTATATTGTTTCAACTGTAATTGTAAAATTAATTTTTTATAATTAGATTCTTCTGGCTCAAGACAAGGAATTGAACAAATGGTGTTCACTTAAGAAAGCTGTCCAGAATAGGTGAGATTCAACTTGGATTTAGACAGTGAAAAGGACACACGAATGTGACGTGAGGGAAATTAAGGGTTGACAATGTTTCTGACAGAATTAGGCTAATGGCTACAAATAATACTGTTACCTTACAATTTGTCTTTTCTCAGTGCACTATGAGTGTTTAGTGAAGTCACTATACAAGGTTAAGCTTGGAATACCTGGACCATCATTCTTTTTATGTTAAAAATTAAAATTGTTAGTTCTAAATCATTCTAATAAACAGAGAAATCTGATATGCTTTGTTGGTGAAAGAATCCAGTTACAGAAGTACTGTGTTATTCCCCAGTAATCAGCTTCTATCATGAGACTTGAGCAGACACTCAGTTTTAGTGAATATAGATCATTTTGCTCTATTCATAATAATTTTGTGAACAGTTGAAGAAGTTTCTTTCAAAACATTAGCCCCAGGGGGGGGATTATTTTACACCCAATGGGGAGGGGGATGATTTTTTCAACCACTTATGTGAACTGTTCAATCTGTAAATTGGTAATCTCTGATTACGTGAACCTGAAAGCTGTAAACATGCAGTCACAGAGTAATCTTGTTGCCACGATACTTGCATGTATACTTAGGCCTACTGACTGATACTTACGAACTATTGCTTAGATCGAAAAGCTTAGAAGCACGCCTATATTAAAGATGCACATTTCGGCTACTGAAAAATCCTACATCTAAGCCTAATTATGTAATTTGATTGGTAAGAACACGAGAATCACAAGAACAAACACACAATTTGTAGGCCTGTGATGCAATAAAACAATTCAAGAGACCAAACTGTAGGGGGGATTAGCACAATTTTTGACAGAGAATAATAGGTGAACAGGTTTTGACTAGAATACAGTTTCAGACTATTTTCTTTTTCTGAAACAGACCAGAAGAGGAGGAAAAGTATGACGTTCAGGCCTTTCAGAAAAAATCTGAAAATTTCGGTCTGAAGCAGAAGATCCTTGCCAGTGTTTACTCAGAAGAGTAAGTAATGTATTCTTTGATCAAATGTCTTGTGTACCAGGTTTAGTAAATAATAAAACAAGTACATTCCCTGCAGAATCAGACCTTTTCATGTTTAGGTTAGAAATCCTATGGACTTTACTGCTATTAACTATCAAGACAGGCCTATCTCTGGTCATGGGTTCTCTCAATTTGTAAACCAACGTTTGGAATTTTAGTATTAGATGTTTGTGGTATCTAAATCTCTATTTTGTTACGAAAAGTATCATATATTTTTTTCTATTTACTGATACTATACTATATTTAATGAAAGTGCACAGTGGCTGCTCCATAGTTCTATTTGTGACATGTGAATAACTAACTGGAAGTTAACTGTCACTCGAGTTGTTTTCTCAACATCTGCAGTGTAATATAAGATGTTAGTAAGCTTAAAAAACTGTGATAAATTCTGTGGTACTTATTTATTTCCCATCGTCCACATGCAAAATCAATAACTTCGGAGATAATTATAAAACTTTTGTTTGGGTGTAGTTCAGATAATTTGAAGATCAGTTTATTTACAGCTGTTTTATGTAAATACTAAAAGACATCAAACACTCTCTTTTTTTCTTTGTACAAGTTTCCATTTGCTCTTACAGAGCCGAAGGAGAGCCTGCTCCTAAAAAGAAAAGACACAAGAAAAGGAAGTTAAATAACAAGTCCCCTCCTGAAGATTGTCGTGTTGGACCAGCTGCAGGAAACTCGACTGTGTCTCATCTTCAGCATAAAAAAACGTGTGAGCAAGGGAATGGAGTTCCAGGTGGCGTTGGTAAGAAAGAACAGTTTTCTTCTACTGCAGGTAAAAGCAATAAAAGGAGAACAGGAGATTTTCATAAGTCGGCCTCCAGTGTTGACACACTTCAATTATCAGATGGCGTTTAAAGGCATATGGGCTCAACCCTAAGAAATACCATGCCAAATTCAAATATAGAACCAAACACAATACAGGTGTGCACAAGGGGATGTAAATATGTGTTCCATGTTGTTTATTAAAGAAATATTATATACAATTCTTTCTATTAAAACCCAGTGCTGCGAAGGAAAGCTTATTTTCACTTACGTTTTGTTTTCCTGCCACATTTTTTCTCTACACAATAATTCATTTATTTCATTATCATGAAATAATATTTACCAAAAAATGTAGTAACGTCAGTAACTGCACTACAATTCAAGCAGGGTGGAGGAAAATAAGACAAGGTTTTATCATAGTGATTGGAAAAAACTGAGAAATTAACAGAAAACAATATATTTAATTTAAGCTATGATGTTCAGCTTATGTGAACCAGAGATGCCAACTATTTCAAATGACTGAGTCCGTACAGATATCGTACAACCACTGGATACAGTTTTCAGTCATCCATGTCTGAGGATCCATCTGTGACTAAACTGTAAACACTGTTAGTAAGTATGCTTGAAATCATTTTGTCATCTTCACAACCCAACATTAGTACAATGGCTGTAGTTTTGGTTCTAGCACAGCCATATGTTTTTGCTATATCAGTCTGGGAACATTTTTCTGAATAGATGTTCTGCAGGATCGGCTACAGCTAGGGGTAAATTGTGAGCAATAACGAATTACATGAACATCACTTCTGCATTTATGGTTTCATATTCTGAATTCTTACTCATAAATGTCGTTGTCTTTGCCTCATCCTTATGTTAGCGAGATACGGATTTTGTATGTCTGGAACAATTGTTTATCCTGCCATGCACCACAGAAAAATCGATGTGACAAACTGTACAAAATGCATGACTGGATATTTTGCACTATACTCTTTCCTAAATTTTTGAATTTGCCAGAAATAAGACGATCGCATTGGTGTTTCCATGCCACTTAGATGTGTTTGTGTGTTTTTATTATAGCAAAGCCCCATCAGGCTATCTGCTGTGGCCACCGAGGGGAATCAAACCCCTGATTTGAGTGTTGTAAATCTGTAGACTTACTGCTGTACTAGCGAGGGGCATGCTACTTAGAAAACAAGAAATACCCATATGGAGAAGCACCACATTCAAACTATTGGTAGACGTCTGGAGATACAAATTTTTTATTATTGCAAGTAGTCATTTGTCTTTAATTTATTATCAAAATTTATTTGTATCTCACTAGAAATTTTCTTTTCACCCCTTTCAAGCCCTGGGGGAACAATTTGTCACTTTATTGTGCAGGCCTATATCATAATTTGGGAGTTGTAATGATTACCCTCAAATTGTAATGGTTGGAATCTCTGGTGAACATTACTTGAACTTATGTTCCAACTACATGAAGCGAGTAGGAGTGTGTCATGTATTTGCAGTAAGATACATTAAGCCTGTACCACCATGAAGAGAGAAAACGTTTTTACACATTTCTCAGGAAGTTTTAATATCAATTCAACACATACAGAGTAACATTTGGAAAGCAAACATGGTTGACATTAATCAACATATACAAAGCTAATTCGTAAGAGAAAGAAAATGACAGTTCAAAATTCATGACTGTTTTTTATTAGTGCTCTACAAGTCAAGAGGGAACGTTGAATGAAGCATATGTTATCTCTCACAGGTACTTTAAGTTGTTTTTTTAGAATACTCTATTAGCCCCACCCCAAAAGAAAAAAAATATTTAAAGTCTCCTTTCCTGAAACTTTATATCAGGGAGAGCTGTCTGTATAACTAGATTTTATGCACCTGACAAGCCTTCAATAACTTCCCCTCATACAGGTTAACATGTAGTGTGCTGGCCTATGGTGTAATTATCTGTCGACTCTAGCCTTTCTCCTATAGAAGGATGACAGTTCCCAACAAGGTGTAATTATCTGTCGACTCTAGCCTTTCTCCTATAGAAGGATGACAGTTCCCAACTAGGTGTAATTATCTGTCGACTCTAGCCTTTCTCCTATAGAAGGATGACAGTTCCCAACAAGGTGTAATTATCTGTCGACTCTAGCCTTTCTCCTATAGAAGGATGACAGTTCCCAACAAGGTGTAATTATCTGTCGACTCTAGCCTTTCTCCTATAGAAGGATGACAGTTCCCAACTAGGTGTAATTATCTGTTGACTCTAGCCTTTCTCCTATAGAAGGATGACAGTTCCCAACAAGGTGTAATTATCTGTCGACTCTAGCCTTTCTCCTATAGAAGGATGACAGTTCCCAACTAGGTGTAATTATCTGTCGACTCTAGCCTTTCTCCTATAGAAGGATGACAGTTCCCAACAAGGTGTAATTATCTGTCGACTCTAGCCTTTCTCCTGTAGAAGGATGACAGTTCCCAACAAGGTGTAATTATCTGTCGACTCTAGCCTTTCTCCTGTAGAAGGATGACAGTTCCCAACAAGGTGTAATTATCTGTCGACTCTAGCCTTTCTCCTATAGAAGGATGACAGTTCCCAACAAGGTGTAATTATCTGTCGACTCTAGCCTTTCTCCTATAGAAGGATGACAGTTCCCAACAAGGTGTAATTATCTGTCGACTCTAGCCTTTCTCCTGTAGAAGGATGACAGTTCCCAACAAGGTGTAATTATCTGTCGACTCTAGCCTTTCTCCTGTAGAAGGATGACAGTTCCCAACAAGGTGTAATTATCTGTCGACTCTAGCCTTTCTCCTGTAGAAGGATGACAGTTCCCAACAAGGTGTAATTATCTGTCGACTCTAGCCTTTCTCCTGTAGAAGGATGACAGTTCCCAACAAGGTGTAATTATCTGTCGACTCTAGCCTTTCTCCTATAGAAGGATGACAGTTCCCAACAAGGTGTAATTATCTGTCGACTCTAGCCTTTCTCCTATAGAAGGATGACAGTTCCCAACAAGGTGTAATTATCTGTCGACTCTAGCCTTTCTCCTATAGAAGGATGACAGTTCCCAACAAGGTGTAATTATCTGTCGACTCTAGCCTTTCTCCTGTAGAAGGATGACAGTTCCCAACAAGGTGTAATTATCTGTCGACTCTAGCCTTTCTCCTATCGAAGGATGACAGTTCCCAACAAGGTGTAATTATCTGTCGACTCTAGCCTTTCTCCTATCGAAGGATGACAGTTCCCAACAAGGTGTAATTATCTGTCGACTCTAGCCTTTCTCCTATAGAAGGATGACAGTTCCCAACAAGGTGTAATTATCTGTCGACTCTAGCCTTTCTCCTATAGAAGGATGACAGTTCCCAACAAGGTGTAATTATCTGTCGACTCTAGCCTTTCTCCTATAGAAGGATGACAGTTCCCAACAAGGTGTAATTATCTGTCGACTCTAGCCTTTCTCCTATAGAAGGATGACAGTTCCCAACAAGGTGTAATTATCTGTCGACTCTAGCCTTTCTCCTATAGAAGGATGACAGTTCCCAACAAGGTGTAATTATCTGTCGACTCTAGCCTTTCTCCTATAGAAGGATGACAGTTCCCAACAAGGTGTAATTATCTGTCGACTCTAGCCTTTCTCCTATAGAAGGATGACAGTTCCCAACAAGGTGTAATTATCTGTCGACTCTAGCCTTTCTCCTATAGAAGGATGACAGTTCCCAACAAGGTGTAATTATCTGTCGACTCTAGCCTTTCTCCTATGACAGAAGGATGACAGTTCCCAACAAGGTGTAATTATCTGTCGACTCTAGCCTTTCTCCTATAGAAGGATGACAGTTCCCAACAAGGTGTAATTATCTGTCGACTCTAGCCTTTCTCCTATAGAAGGATGACAGTTCCCAACAAGGTGTAATTATCTGTCGACTCTAGCCTTTCTCCTATAGAAGGATGACAGTTCCCAACAAGGTGTAATTATCTGTCGACTCTAGCCTTTCTCCTATAGAAGGATGACAGTTCCCAACAAGGTGTAATTATCTGTCGACTCTAGCCTTTCTCCTATAGAAGGATGACAGTTCCCAACAAGGTGTAATTATCTGTCGACTCTAGCCTTTCTCCTATAGAAGGATGACAGTTCCCAACAAGGTGTAATTATCTGTCGACTCTAGCCTTTCTCCTATAGAAGGATGACAGTTCCCAACAAGGTGTAATTATCTGTCGACTCTAGCCTTTCTCCTGTAGAAGGATGACAGTTCCCAACAAGGTGTAATTATCTGTCGACTCTAGCCTTTCTCCTGTAGAAGGATGACAGTTCCCAACAAGGTGTAATTATCTGTCGACTCTAGCCTTTCTCCTGTAGAAGGATGACAGTTCCCAACAAGGTGTAATTATCTGTCGACTCTAGCCTTTCTCCTGTAGAAGGATGACAGTTCCCAACAAGGTGTAATTATCTGTCGACTCTAGCCTTTCTCCTGTAGAAGGATGACAGTTCCCAACAAGGTGTAATTATCTGTCGACTCTAGCCTTTCTCCTGTAGAAGGATGACAGTTCCCAACAAGGTGTAATTATCTGTCGACTCTAGCCTTTCTCCTGTAGAAGGATGACAGTTCCCAACAAGGTGTAATTATCTGTCGACTCTAGCCTTTCTCCTGTAGAAGGATGACAGTTCCCAACAAGGTGTAATTATCTGTCGACTCTAGCCTTTCTCCTGTAGAAGGATGACAGTTCCCAACAAGGTGTAATTATCTGTCGACTCTAGCCTTTCTCCTGTAGAAGGATGACAGTTCCCAACAAGGTGTAATTATCTGTCGACTCTAGCCTTTCTCCTATAGAAGGATGACAGTTCCCAACAAGGTGTAATTATCTGTCGACTCTAGCCTTTCTCCTGTAGAAGGATGACAGTTCCCAACAAGGTGTAATTATCTGTCGACTCTAGCCTTTCTCCTATAGAAGGATGACAGTTCCCAACAAGGTGTAATTATCTGTCGACTCTAGCCTTTCTCCTATAGAAGGATGACAGTTCCCAACAAGGTGTAATTATCTGTCGACTCTAGCCTTTCTCCTATAGAAGGATGACAGTTCCCAACAAGGTGTAATTATCTGTCGACTCTAGCCTTTCTCCTATAGAAGGATGACAGTTCCCAACAAGGTGTAATTATCTGTCGACTCTAGCCTTTCTCCTATAGAAGGATGACAGTTCCCAACAAGGTGTAATTATCTGTCGACTCTAGCCTTTCTCCTATAGAAGGATGACAGTTCCCAACAAGGTGTAATTATCTGTCGACTCTAGCCTTTCTCCTATAGAAGGATGACAGTTCCCAACAAGGTGTAATTATCTGTCGACTCTAGCCTTTCTCCTATAGAAGGATGACAGTTCCCAACAAGGTGTAATTATCTGTCGACTCTAGCCTTTCTCCTATAGAAGGATGACAGTTCCCAACAAGGTGTAATTATCTGTCGACTCTAGCCTTTCTCCTATAGAAGGATGACAGTTCCCAACAAGGTGTAATTATCTGTCGACTCTAGCCTTTCTCCTATAGAAGGATGACAGTTCCCAACAAGGTGTAATTATCTGTCGACTCTAGCCTTTCTCCTATAGAAGGATGACAGTTCCCAACAAGGTGTAATTATCTGTCGACTCTAGCCTTTCTCCTATAGAAGGATGACAGTTCCCAACAAGGTGTAATTATCTGTCGACTCTAGCCTTTCTCCTATCGAAGGATGACAGTTCCCAACAAGGTGTAATTATCTGTCGACTCTACCCTTTCTCCTGTAGAAGGATGACAGTTCCCAACAAGGTGTAATTATCTGTCGACTCTAGCCTTTCTCCTGTAGAAGGATGACAGTTCCCAACAAGGTGTAATTATCTGTCGACTCTAGCCTTTCTCCTGTAGAAGGATGACAGTTCCCAACAAGGTGTAATTATCTGTCGACTCTAGCCTTTCTCCTGTAGAAGGATGACAGTTCCCAACAAGGTGTAATTATCTGTCGACTCTAGCCTTTCTCCTGTAGAAGGATGACAGTTCCCAACAAGGTGTAATTATCTGTCGACTCTAGCCTTTCTCCTGTAGAAGGATGACAGTTCCCAACAAGGTGTAATTATCTGTCGACTCTAGCCTTTCTCCTGTAGAAGGATGACAGTTCCCAACAAGGTGTAATTATCTGTCGACTCTAGCCTTTCTCCTGTAGAAGGATGACAGTTCCCAACAAGGTGTAATTATCTGTCGACTCTAGCCTTTCTCCTGTAGAAGGATGACAGTTCCCAACAAGGTGTAATTATCTGTCGACTCTACCCTTTCTCCTGTAGAAGGATGACAGTTCCCAACAAGGTGTAATTATCTGTCGACTCTAGCCTTTCTCCTGTAGAAGGATGACAGTTCCCAACAAGGTGTAATTATCTGTCGACTCTAGCCTTTCTCCTATCGAAGGATGACAGTTCCCAACAAGGTGTAATTATCTGTCGACTCTACCCTTTCTCCTGTAGAAGGATGACAGTTCCCAACAAGGTGTAATTATCTGTCGACTCTAGCCTTTCTCCTGTAGAAGGATGACAGTTCCCAACAAGGTGTAATTATCTGTCGACTCTAGCCTTTCTCCTGTAGAAGGATGACAGTTCCCAACAAGGTGTAATTATCTGTCGACTCTAGCCTTTCTCCTGTAGAAGGATGACAGTTCCCAACAAGGTGTAATTATCTGTCGACTCTAGCCTTTCTCCTGTAGAAGGATGACAGTTCCCAACAAGGTGTAATTATCTGTCGACTCTAGCCTTTCTCCTATAGAAGGATGACAGTTCCCAACAAGGTGTAATTATCTGTCGACTCTAGCCTTTCTCCTATAGAAGGATGACAGTTCCCAACAAGGTGTAATTATCTGTCGACTCTAGCCTTTCTCCTGTAGAAGGATGACAGTTCCCAACAAGGTGTAATTATCTGTCGACTCTAGCCTTTCTCCTATCGAGAAGGATGACAGTTCCCAACAAGGTGTAATTATCTGTCGACTCTACCCTTTCTCCTGTAGAAGGATGACAGTTCCCAACAAGGTGTAATTATCTGTCGACTCTAGCCTTTCTCCTGTAGAAGGATGACAGTTCCCAACTAGCACTTGAAGAAAGGCTCATTATTCACAAGGAAAACTAAATGTTCCAGGAGTGAGGAGAAAGGAGAAGATGTTTTGCAGAAAGATTTTCAGATAAGGAACATTAACTTCAGAAATGCTACCAAACTTTCTGCATAACAAACAGCTAGAATTCCACACCCAATCAAGTTGGTGGTGAGGGCTGATAAAATAAACTAAGGAGATGAGCTCCAGGCTGGAAAGACCTTGGAGCACGTCATTTATTAGAAAGGTGGGGGGAGGCTGGATCTGGTATTGCATCTGAACAGAAAGGATTAGTTGTTGTCAAGTGCAAAGATAAATAATGTGCTACCTCTACTGCATTAGGTACAGATATGGAAACCCACACCTGTAAACGTGAGGGGAAGGGTGAGGTGTGGAATTGAAGGAGTTACTATGAACATGAGATGAGAAAAAAATATGGTGGATTCCTGTATGTACATATGTAGGCAGGTCACAAGTAACTGACAGGGACTTCTCGGGAGGGGAGGTACATCACAGAGGAATAAGGAACTCGAGAAATTTTCCAAAAGAGAGAAATCCATTCATGAGGAGACATAAGATCCTTGATATCAAAAGCTTCATGTCTCAAAATACAGGTATGTTGGAAGGGGTAAATACATGGCTGACATTCACTGAGTAGTGAAACGAAAAGGTTTCAAGAATGCAACCTTCACGTGAAACTTCATTGAGCTCAGTGAAAGGTATGGGACCAAAGCCAACTTGCAAGGAAAGGCTGAGAACCAAATGACGGACAAACCCAGAGCAGTAAAACTGGGTCGTACGTTGGTATTTACCAAAGAACAATGACTTGTTCTTAACATCCCATTTTTAAAGGAATAAGAAAGAAAGACGGGAATAAAACCCCACGACACAGTTGAATTGGCCCATTGTGTTCAAAATAAAGTTAAAAGTATAAGAACAGGAAAAAAACCTTATGTTTCCATTTATTACAGCCTATCAAGTATAGGCTGTAACAAAGGGGAGAGCTCAGAGAACTACTTTGGATAGCCACAAGAGAAGAAGGAACAGAAGGGTTCCATGAGCCCATACATGGTGAGGCTCTCTCTTGTAGCCCAAGATGAAAGCTAATCCATAAAGTAGAAGGAATATCGTCAGAGTTCCTCCATTTCCCAGTGTGGTACTAGACAATTCCTGTGGCAGAAACATTGGAAGATTAACTCACAAGTTAGCTGATCCACACAACTGACGTAAAGGGGTTTTGTTTGGTAGAGAATTAGTGCCCTGGATAAGATAACCATGTTGGATTAAAATAACAAACTGATGGGCCATGTCCAAAAAGTGTAAACTGGTTATTCAAGTTCTAACTGATAAGTTTAAATATTTACACCCTTTTATATAATAAAGAAATTACACTAAAAATGATAAAAGTTTTAAGTCGTAGACAAGCAGTGCTAAGGAAAGAATGAGCCATTGTTCATGAGCATTACAAAATACAGAGAATGTCTTGCCTCTTCTACTGATGGAAGACTACAGTGTAATGACTTTTCCATACACCACAGGCTGGCATGATACACTTTAGGACATGCAGGGGGGGTTGTAATAAAAAAAAAAAAAAAAAATCACACGGCAGGCCTTAGGTACCCAAATTATCTTCTATGCACCTAAAGACTCAGCAAAATGTTTAATATCTATATTATAAGAAGAACTGAAAGGTAAAAGGGCTTTCACCATTAAATGGTTGATGCTAATTAAAGCACCTGTGGTTTTGAAAGGCACAGAAATTTGAGGGATATATCTGTTACCCTCCCCATAACCCATCAATTTGTCATAAAACATTGTTGCAGTTTACATATACCAATTACTTTTGGTATTTTCTCCATGTAAGCTTTAACATTTAAAATAACTTTGTATTTCAGAAGAATTATTGTTTAAAAAAATTGGTTTTGATACGGTCAGTTTATTGCAAGGCACATTTCATGAACAAACTTGTCTTCAATAGCTCAGTAATGATAAAAATATTTGATACAAATTTATATGCAAGCAGGTGTCCTTTTCTTATCTGTCCACGACAGCCAACCATATTAGAGTTTAACAAACGAGTATATTTAATAGTTAAAAAACAACAGTTTCTTTCAGTTTTTCATATCATATCAATGAAAGGCAAATTTTGGAGAGATTTAATACCACTCAGATCCATGTAAATATTCATGATACTTGTATGATTTGTTGGAATAACTGTTGCAATATATACTGTAGTTCATAAAAAGGTACTTGTAATACACAAAGTATTTCCTCCTAAATTACACAGATATAATGATAAGACAGTAATGTAAGATATGTTTACAATCCAGTTAACAGAAAAACAGTTTGAAACTGGTATTATCCCAAATTACAATAATTAACTTGCATTTTTTAAACACTGTTTATGTTCAATGTTTAAAAATCTTTTGCCCAAAATCAAATGCTGTTAACTAACAACTAATAGTTTCCTTTTTACAATATAGCAAACGTTTCAAAATCTAAAATACGACCTTTTGAATATAAGAAACAAGCAGCTATTCTACAGTGGTGTAAATGTAATCACTTTGTTTTTTCCAACGAAAAAATAAACAAGTCGCATTACAAGGACAGCTTTCTTACTAAGCAATTAAGAATAAGACACAATAACTTTGTAACGAAAACAAAACCAATACCAAATTATTTCTTCCACATACAGCAAATCAACTGAGTGGATGAATATTCAAAAATAGATTTACAAACATGAAATTCTACACCCACCACATAGACTACACTACACTAGATAAGCTTGCAAAAATACAATATATATATATATGTATATTTTGTTAATGAAATGTCCCCTGAAGACTATGTGGTGGACATAACTGAATTAATACATAATAAAGAAATGACTGTGATACAAAGACAGCTTTCAAAAATGTAGTAACAAAACGAGAATCATTCAGTACAAATCTCTTGTAGTATGAACTTTTCAACAAGTAGATTTATTTAGTTTTCCTTTCTTAAATTAAATATCCTTACTTCATGGTCCAAAGGCTCTCTAGCTTTATTTGTAACCCTGTCAATAAGAATGCTTTCCAACCCTAATCTATCTTTGTTAATTTGTCTCTGTTTCAAACTTTCCAGGCCAAAACTGTCTAGGCTAATTTTTAACCCTGAAATATAAATTTTGGGTCATCATTATTTAGACAAGATTATAACTTTTGTATTGGCGATTCTCTTGCCTTAATGCTATTTTTAGTACATTATAAACCCGAATTTCTATTATTGTTTTGGTTCCACTTTTATACGAGGTAATAGTACACTCAGTCTTATTTATAAAACTCCATAATTTCTTTGCCAAACAATCAAACCTTCAATAAATGTTCTTGAAGGATTGGGCCAATTTCAGGTTATTCTGTTTTGCTTCAAAGTTTTCTTGTATCACAGTGATAATGGTAACAGTCTTCTAGCAAGGCAATTTGGACAACAGGCTAGTCAATAAATCAGATTTCTTTATTTATATATTTGTTTAATCTGCTCTGAAATTCTTGATTTCCAACTTAGATTGTTGATTTGGAAAAGGAAACTCTTAAGTGACTGGATTCACTAAGTTGGTAGTTGTGCATTTTCTGGAAAAATACAAAACAACAAAAAAATTTAAGTGGTACAATCTTAGTAAAACGTTTCCCAATATTAGAATAGAATACAATAAAAATAGTGCTTTTCTGGTTCCAAACTAAACTAAATAAAACCATTTTGTCATCTTCTTGTTGTCAGAAAAAGCAGAAGGTATGTTTACACAGATATTCCTTAGACATTTAAACATTAAAAAAGTCTGGAAATGTAACTGTGAGATAAGTTTTATATCCTAGAGATTAATGTAAGATTAAAAAAGAAAAAAACAACAGAGTACTGCACAGTAAAAATTTAGGATAAAGATTTTCAAATATTCATCACTATCTCAATTCTTTAGAGATTACAAAATTATCTAGAATCATTATAAACAAACTTACTAAGTACAAGTGAAAAATGTATTTAGAGCCAGTATATATCAAAAACCTTCAAGTTTTGAAAAACTAATAATTGTGTGTGCTGATTTATGAAGGTCAATATATAAAGCACATTTATTTGGAGTTTTAACAGAGTTAGAAAAACTTACAATCAGAGCAGCCACAGCTTCTTCTACAGATCCCATCTGGATAAGAGCCATCTTAGGATCTTTGCTGTTGGATTAAAATGAGAAGTGTGAAGTTTTTAATGAAAAATATTTGGAAACAAATGACAAGTTAGTTTTAATCCTGTACAAATGTTTTAATTAGATAGTTAGAGATACATGACTATTTCTATTTAAGTTGAATGTGAGAGTTATGAATTGGATAGTTTATGCAGTGAGAGTTTCAGTAGTTCTGAATTGGTTATTGTAATATTGTTACATCATGTTACTAGAACCTTCCAAGTTATCTTGTTGTGTTAATTGCATCATTACATCTAGTAGTGTGTAGAAAGTTCTAGACTTGTCAAGGTATAAATACATGTTGAAAGGTAGATTTAGACTGACTGATTGTATGGTGGTGTATAGATTGTATTGTAATAACAGTATAGAAGAAAAATTTGTCCTATTCAATGTGTTCCAAAGTAATTGAAACAGCCTGTGTGGACTTTTTCAAAAGGTAGAATTATTACTATAATCCCACACTGAACTAAGGGAGGGCTAATAAAAAAAAAGATGATCCCTTTAGAAAGCACCAAGAGAGAGATCAGGTGTGGAATTAAAAGCAAAAATGTCATAACTCAGGAGGAGACCACACCACATCTGTTTTAGGTATACACTTTGCTATTTTATGACAGTCTTGAACATAAATGACAGAAATATGAAGAAATTCTAGAACATTTATCGCCAATGAATGGGACTCCTACGTGTCCAGTGGATAGGATGCAACAGACCGTAGTGGTAATTCGATCTTAACCAACACCATGAACTATCTGGAAAGGGACATCAGATCAGTGGTAGGTAGAGAAACAGCTAGTTCTTTACCTAGACACAGGAACTGGTAGAGAAAACAAGCTTTCATACCAAAACCCATCACCACTTGCACACATTTCCAACCCACCTAACACCAGATACTCTGAGAACTGACATCAAGCAGATGGTAGGAAAATGGAAAGTCCTGGTAGGATGACATCTGTGGTCCAAAACCTGATAGGTTTTGCTGTAGGATGAGGATATCCAATCATGTGCAAGTAGGAAAACATGCACTGTGTCCAGCTACAACCAACACCAAGTCTGCCAAGAACTAACATCTGACTGATGACAGGAAGAGAGACTGCAAAGCTGGGTGCGTCTCCAGTCCAAAACCTAGCAGCAGTAGGCATTTTTCATCCAGTCCATGGTGGGAAGAAGGAAACCATCCAAAACATGCGAGAATTTACAGAGCCAGACCATTTCCAACCAGCACCAAACCAACCTGATGGTAGAGAGGAGAAGCATATCAACCTGAGGGTCAAACTGTAAATATATGTAGAACATAGCAGAGTGGTTCAACAAAAACCTGGTAGCACCTGGAATTAATTATCAGCTCCATGGTAGGAAGAGCTTCATGCCATGATAAAATTTGTCAGATGTATAGATAGTGCAACAGCCAAAACCAGGTGGGATTTGGACTTGTACATCAGGTCTACAGAAGGAAGCGCTATATACCAGCGACATTTGCAGAATGCCATTGTTTTACTCTCAACTGAGGATAGGCTTCCATGGTTCACCATCCCAGCAGCTAGAAAATGGTAAGTAGTAAGGACTCTCTCATATTCCATTAGAATCAAGGGGAGACAAAAAATGCCTTGGAGAGTCTGGAGGACTGAAACATCAGAGACAGTACAACAGGTGACTGCAAAGCCCTATTTTGAAAAGCAGAGATGCCGTGTTGACAGAGTCAATCAACCAAAACCAGGTGGCATCTGAAATTGTACATCAGATTAGATGTAGGAAGAGACTCAATGCCACGGAGCAGGGATGGAACCAAGTTTTATCTGCTTTACTCGTGTTAGTCCACGAGCGTACAGTCTGGGACAAACACACATAGAAAGCAAACTACTGCTACAGAGCTACTAGCATTCCTACAAAACACCCCATCTCTGTGGTGTGCATAACCTAAACCTACAATATAACTGTACAGTCATAGATAAAAAACAAACAAAACAAAGACGCACAACCAGCATCTGGAATTGCATATCAGGTCGGAAGTAGGAAGGGCTGTTATATAATTGATGACTAGTATGGCTGCAGGATGGCGAGTACAGATTTTTTGAAAAAAATGTGTACCTGGTCAGGCACCACTTGCCACAAAGTGGAATTCACAAATAAAGGAAAAAGCCTCTCACAAGTGAGAAACGTTTGAGTAAAAAAAGGGAAAACTAGAACCTGGCACAATACCAAAACTTGAATATAATGATAAACAGTGCAGAAAAACGAAGTCAGTAGTATGACTGAAAACACTGACAAATTCACAAGCAATAATTTGCATATCTAGATAGTACTACTTCCAATTGAGAAGTGATTAATGAGTGAAGATATGAAGAGGGTGATAGTTACAAGAGGAGTAGTGTTGTGCTCCTGTTGGAGAGCTGCTGCATGTAGATACACAGAAGCAAGAGGATGAAGGCTAGTGGTATGTGCTGAAATTGTGTGTTAATGTATGCAGTGCTAGTGGAGAAAAGCTATTCTGTGAAGGGGCACAAGTTATCGTATGGGAACCTTCTGTAAGTACACCTAAAATCCTACTTGTTTTTCCACCCACTACCAACACCATGTTGCTTGGATGGCTCCTAACCCTTAAATGGTGGCCATCATCAATTGATTTTGCTACTTACAACATTCCTGCTGTTTATAAAGGTTAAAGAGACTCATCAACTGGAACACAAAGATATTTTGCTTCCATAACAGTGTTAAAGTTATTCCTATCAAAGTTTACCATGATTAAAACTGATATCCTGTATGAATTACCTTGCATTTATTATAGTTAAAAGCCACCAGCCATTCATTTACCCAACCTATCAAATAATCTAAATCATTTTGTGAAGCATCAACATTCTCATCCAAGCCAGCAACATACAGAAACTAGTGTCATCAGCAAATGTAAATAATTTATGACTATTTCATACCCTCTTCCTGACAGTTTAAGATTTTAGTCTCATGAAAAGTTTAAACTGCTAGGAGAGTCACATTTTCCCATCGATTTCAATCCTATGGAAATTTTTTTCCACTGTTATTTTAGCAGAATATATATTCTGTTTATTTCATAATAATGTAATAACATTTATGTGTAGAAAATATATTATGTAATTTAGAATGTGTATTGAAACACTACTTTGACAGCCTTGTTTTTTTCTTTTCAAAGCTTTAGGTTTTACAATGTGTTAAAAGATATACAATACTAAAATTACATCTTGTTAGGACTCCTTAGAAATTACAGGCATTCCGGTCCATTTCTATAATAAATAGGCTATTACATTAAAATAAAGGTGTTCTTATGCTTAGTTTCTTGGCTAAACAACCAATTTTCATACTTAAGCCTCACTACACATAAAATAACAAGAATACTAGGACTATAGATTTCTTATACAGTTTCAGGGAATACCTTAATTTACCCTACATTACCAATCACAATAAAGGACTTATCTGTCAATCCAAAATTCAGTTTTTAATGTATTTTTTTTTTAAAGCACAGCATGTGATTTGAGTTGGTCAGGAAAACAAAATATAGGTTTTATAAATAAATTTGTACAAAAAAAAGGTTCCAAAATATAAGAATCAACAGGTTATAAGTTCATCACTTTACTTTTGGGGTTTGAAGGAATAATAGAAATACCCTGAAAACAAAGAGACATCATAGGGCTACTCACGGAAAAAACTTGAAGGCCATAATGGTACCTCCTGTTTTTGTAAAGGCACCTCTGATCTCCTCTTCTGTTACATTGGGCCTTCAACCAAACAAGTTCATTAGACACAGAGTAATATAAATTTATAACAGTCTACTTCCTGTTATTAAACAACTACAATGTTTAAAAACTAATGTATTTTGTTGAAATACTGAATGTATTACAATTTAGTTATTTATTAAATATATATCCCTCTATCTGTCATTATTATTACATTGCTACCTATTATGAAGAATGATGTACAGTCCTTAACAGAAGAGTATTTACAAACATTCTCCTGACTGTCTTGTTTCAACATCAATAACCATCATTGATTCATTGGTATTAAGTTCAAAGAAAATTTGTAATAAATTTAAACAAATATTTAAAGATTAGCAACAACCAGTTTCGAACTTGGAACAAAATTTCAGTTGTACAAAACGGGAGTTAAAACATGTGGAAAATGCTGTAAATCACAAGTTTAAAAGATAACAGAACCTACGGGATGTTAGACAGGTGGAGAGTGGCAGTTGGAGGGTAGATATTCTGATAGTTTTTTGACCCTGGTTTTTTGAACCGATGAAGAGAAGAATTGGTGAAGTCTTTGGTTAATCCAGCATCCTGAAAGACAAAGAAATATCATACCATTAATTTATCTAAAAACTGCAGTTTGTTTGAAATATAATTAATCTTAAAGGCCTATGAATACTTGTACAAAGTGCAACAAATCCATATTTCACAATCAAGAAACAAATATTAAAACAGCTGATACAAATTAGAGAATCTTGTCTCTAATCCAGTTTGATCCACAAATTACGTAGCACAAACTTAAAAGTCTATAATGATAAGCGAAGGGATTTCAGATATTGCATTAAGCAGGTATAAGAATGCATTTGTAATCCATCAAATTTAATTTTTTACATGTTTAATTAACTGATATGAATTTTAGTAATGTTTTAGATTCGTAATGCTGACTAGAGAAGATTAAATAAATATGTCTGTGAACTCATGTTTTTTGTAAATATTTATTTCAAAAGCTTTCAGCCCCAATAACAAAGTCATCATAATAAGGGTATAATCTGTTATACAGAAAATCCACTCAAAGTATCTGGGCTGAAAACTCATAAAATAAACATAAAACTTGTTGTTCCTTATATAAAAACTTAAAATGAACTAGCAAATATGAGAGTGTTATAAAAATATCTTGAAAAGGTTTAACAAAGTCTTCCTTTTTTTATTTCATTTCTCTGTCCATCAGTTGAAAATCTGAAATTACAAGTTATTCTGTTCCACTGTGTCACTACTCTTCATAATATTAAAAACAAAACAAGAAGAGACAATACTTTTTTTGCAATTTACCTGTGATGTATAATTTTCATAGTATTAAAAATACTCTTACTGTATATTGCCAAGACAAAGTTTAAGTATTTTTATAACCAGCTCCTTAGTGTTATAGATTTTTTAAGGCTTAATATATTGATAGTGGACAAATATCTCACCGCCTGTCCCTCTTTTGGCATCTGTACAACCTGATGTTTTGATGGAGTTACTCTGATCTGTTTACCAAATAAAAGAATCTTATCCAGATGAGTCATAGCTAGAAAAAGAAAAACATTTATTTTACTATTTCATAATCTCTCTGAAGTGTTAGAGGTAAAACTTAAACTACTTTCAGAAAACACAAACAATAGATTCATTATATTCACCAACACAGGATGACTACTGTTAAACAATGCCTATTATTACATAAATACTTTATGGCAATTACTTTTCTGTTGTAAAGCTATGAATTTATGGGTTTTCCTTCATCAAGTGAAAAATTACATATACTCTCCAATTACCTCTGGCACCAGTGCAGGAGTTCTGCATGTGATATATGCATGGCATCATATCTTCACCCCGAGAATGGAGAAAAATAGTTCTCCGTGATGGGAAATGGAGCAAAATAGAAAAATTGTGACCCTCTATTGCAAATCTACATGCACACAGGATAAAACTTTTTGAAGTTCGTGGTTGCACATTGTGTAATAAAAAGGTTTTTACAGTATCATACAAGCAAGAGTTCCATTATAGTATGATGGTTTTTCTTCTGAATAGACTCTTATTACTATAATGTATTTGTTTATATTTCTGCATATAAAACTTTCATAAGTACATGGGTTTTGCATATTTACATAGTTGCAACTACTCAAGATCTTCAAAATACACAAATTAGATTCCTTACCTAAGTGTGCTTGTTGAGGCTCTGCCATTTGTATTAAAGCATTGTCCTTTTTTCCAAATAAAATTTTGACTCGTATAACATCACCATACACTCCTATAGAGAATTAGAAATAATTCTTAAATCAGCCTCAATGGTTCCATAAACACTAATGTTAAAAAAAAACGTAAATTTATCTGTCTTGCTCATCCCTGAAAACTGCCAAAAACCAACCAAACAAACAATAAATGAGATGATACACAAGAAATAAAAGTAACAAAGATAAGCTTTCCATTGAACATAATATATTTGTTAAAAGAGAATAAGAACACCTATATGTCTAGTTAACTCTTCCATTACAATCTACAGTTAAAAATGTTTTACACTTATAATCTTGTTGCTCTTATCAAGACAACTTTGCTTTCGAAACTAATCAGAAATGAAACAATTACAACAGAGGTACCTATATTTAAAAATCTGTTTATTTTGACTCTTTGTTAAATGTTAAACATCAGGTTATAAGACACTGACATAGCTAAGAAGTAAATAGTGTGCAAGCTGGATTATAAACATTTCAGATACATGTAATTAATTAACATCATGATAATTATACTTCATTGTTCCAAGAACAAGTTAACTAGAAACATCTTCATTCCTTTCAATTTATCCATTTCAGTTCACAACTGGAAACGTGTGAAGACAATCAAACAATAAATCAACCACACACAAATTAAGAGGAATGTGAAAATTTTAAAACATCCACAATTAACTTGTTTTTACACCAATGTTTTAGGCCTAATAGTTTTTTTTCCTCAAGAGACATTTATTTTTATATCAAAATATACTTAAATATAAAATCATGAGTCAATCATAAAGAAACTGCCATGCTGTTGTCCTTTCCTTGATAATGTTCAGCAAGGGTTTAACAATAGACTAATTTCTTATATGAAACTTTGTAGAAGTTTAGGGTTTGACCTCATGCTGTAAAGTATGCAATAAAACTCTCCCCAAATTTTGGTGTCGATTGAAAGTCATCTCAAATTAAGACTACTTTCCTCAGGGTTATTTTCATCTTGACCTCCAATGTAAGATCAATGTTCATGACATCTGGGACAATGGACACATTTAGCAGAACAGTAACTGTTCTTCAACTATTTCTAGTAACTTCAGTTGATTGAGTTCTGATTGAATGATCTAGGAAAATGAGATTGATTACAATAAGAACAACAGTCTTTACTCTATAGGTTTCTTGTCCTCTTGTGATTGGGTTGTTGCATGTTTGTACAACCTCTCTTTCCAATCACTAACTTCAAGAAGAAATTGTTATGACTATCCATATTTTGATTTCATGCAGACATGAAATCTGCCAATCTACAGCCTGATATTATCTGGTGCACATTAACTAGCTTAACTCCAAAAATAAATCTGCTATAAGTTAACTTGAAAACCAATTTCACCAAAATCTTTGACACCAATGGAGGGGAAAACTAATTTTCAAATGAATTTTTTTCTTGCAAGAGATGAACCAATGAGCAGATAATTCCATTGTTTGTAAACGTTAATACTAAATTATAGTTAAAAAATAATTTTTGTACATTTTCTCATTTGCCAGATATTGTGATGACCAAAACACCCACTGATACCTACACAAAAAGTTGTGTGTCTGTGTGTTTTTTGGAGGAAGGCCTCACTTCCCACAGCTCCATTATACAACTATGTCCATGCAGGAATATAATGTTGAAATTGGTATTTGTTGCTTTCCAGACTAGAAATCTGATACTCTGATACACCCTTAAAAAGGTCTAAACTGTAGTAGTGTTTAGTTTTTTATTTTTGTGTATTTCTTGACGCTAGACAATTTCTTAATATCATAAATGCTGTCTTTTTTTCAACCATGCTAGAAAATAATGGAATTACAATTACGTTAACTTTGCTACTAATAAGTATACAGGAAACAAGTCCTAATGATTAACTTTCTATTACATTCTACAACTGCATAACCTGAAAGAAAGTTAAGAAAAGAATGTTTTAGAGAAAAACAGAAAACAAAAGAATGCTGAGTTAAAACAAAAACATACCAAAGAGGATAAAGAGAGCATCGGGCGTGACCACCTACGGTCAGAGCAACAGGTGGGTGGAGCAGAGTGGAAGGACGAAGATATCAGTAAGTCCACATGGGAAAACATCGGCAGGCCAAGTGTGGAAGGAAACAAATCAAAGATACAGATGATTCATTATTTTATTAGAAAGTTTAATATTTACAGTAAGGTTGTGGCAATCACATAACAGTGTTGTTCATTGTTACTAATCAATACAATCACTTAAGTCTACGTAGTGATACAAACCTTTTGTCAACAAACAGATTATTTACTAACTACCCTTTATCACATAATTTGGCTACTGTCTTTAGTGAAGCCCAAGACAGGCTATTTCTGTTGTGTCAATATCCAGGTTCAAACCTGGGTTTTCTTGTTAGAGAGACTCCACTCACCTAGAGTCTCCCTTCATTAAGACTTGAATAAGCTAACCTACCTGAATGTTTTCAAAAGGGATACTCAGGTTTTTCCAACTTCTATGCTAGGTTGGCTGACTGTATTACTAAATAGGTGGATGTAGGTTTCTTTTACACCCACCCTTCTTTTCCCTTGTATGTGGTTCACATCCTATTATTTCAGAATTATTCCATTTATTGTACTGTGTTCTCTGATGTGTTATTCTTCCAAATTTCAACTTTTGTTGTTCTTATTAGAGTCCACTGTAAATGATAATGGGTTTTCTGGTGGCTCGCTATGTACTAACTGTGGTTGTATTATGATGTGATTTCTGAATAATGTTCTGATTTTATGATGTCATCCTTGCTTGTAATGTTTCAGAGAGACCTCTGATAGAGGACTGGTTGGTTGGTTTGGTGTTTTATGGTGCAAAGCAACTAGGCTATCTGTGCCAATGCAGAGGGATATGTCTGTACTTTCATTTTTGTATTTTGTTTTTAATCATTATGTTTTATTTTCTAAAAGTGATCCAGGTATCCATTATGAAAGACAGTTGTAGTAAATGTATTTTCCTTCCTTCTTCATAGCATTTTGTATAACAGCCCAGGAAACCAGACACCCTGTGGTGCTTTTATTTATATAGCCAAGATACTTACCCACACCTGAAGGTTTCTTGGATCATCAAAGCTTTATTGTTGTTAATCACCGTATTGTAAATTGTATTGTGACACATTGCCTATTTGGATGGTTCATGAATTATTTTCTCCAGTGTGCAGCCACGTGACAAATGTACTGTCAATGTAATGGGGCAAATCTTGGGGCAAGCAGTAGCCATTCTGAAGGAATTAACTTTGAAATGTTCCATGCAGAGAACACTACTAGGACTGGTGATGTGGGTGAGCACATGACACTACTAGGACTGGTGATGTGGGTGAGCACATGACACTACTAGGACTGGTGATGTGGGTGAGCACATGACACTACTAGAAGTGGTGATGTGGGTGAGCACATGACACTACTAGAACTGGTGATGTGGGTGAGCACATGACACTACTAGGACTGGTGATGTGGGTGAGCACAAGCTTAGGCCTTGTTGTTCATAGTACTTATTTTCAAGTTAGAGGTAGGTTGCAAGTCCTACAATGTGAACTGGACACAGTCCTGGAGAATTCTACTATTTTCAAGTTAGAGGTAGGTTGCAAGTCCTACATTGTGAACTGGACACAGTCCTGGAGAATTCTACTATTTTCAAGTTAGAGGTAGATTGCAAGTCCTACATTGTGAACTGGACACAGTCCTGGAGAATTCTACTATTTTCAAGTTAGAGGTAGGTTGCAAGTCCTACAATGTGAACTGGACACAGTCCTGGAGAATTCTACTATTTTCAAGTTAGAGGTAGGTTGCAAGTCCTACATTGTGAACTGGACACAGTCCTGGAGAATTCTACTATTTTCAAGTTAGAGGTAGGTTGCAAGTCCTACATTGTGAACTGGACACAGTCCTGGAGAATTCTACTATTTTCAAGTTAGAGGTAGGTTGCAAGTCCTACGATGTGAACTGGACACGGTCCTGGAGAATTCTACTATTTTAAAGTTAGAGGTAGGTTGCAAGTCCTACGATGTGAACTGGACACAGTCCTGGAGAATTCTACTATTTTCAAGTTAGAGGTAGGTTGCAAGTCCTATGATGTGAACTGGACACAGTCCTGGAGAATTCTACTATTTTCAAGTTAGAGGTAGGTTGCAAGTCCTACGATGTGAACTGGACACAGTCCTGGAGAATTCTACTATTTTCAAGTTAGAGATAGGTTGCAAGTCCTACATTGTGAACTGGACACAGTCCTGGAGAATTCTACTATTTTCAAGTTAGAGGTAGGTTGCAAGTCCTACATTGTGAACTGGACACAGTCCTGGAGAATTCTACTATTTTCAAGTTAGAGGTAGGTTGCAAGTCCTACGATGTGAACTGGACACGGTCCTGGAGAATTCTACTATTTTCAAGTTAGAGGTAGGTTGCAAGTCCTACGATGTGAACTGGACACAGTCTTGGAGAATTCTACTATTTTCAAGTTAGAGGTAGGTTGCAAGTCCTATGATGTGAACTGGACACAGTCCTGGAGAATTCTACTATTTTCAAGTTAGAGGTAGGTTGCAAGTCCTACATTGTGAACTGGACACAGTCCTGGAGAATTCTACTATTTTCAAGTTAGAGGTAGGTTGCAAGTCCTACATTGTGAACTGGACACGGTCCTCGAGAATTCTACTATTTTCAAGTTCAGTAGTGTATTTGTACCTTTGTCACTGTTGGATACATTAAAGGCAGTCAATGTTTTGTGAAGTTTTCATGGATACTTTTATAATCTCACTAGAGTTTATAGAAAACAAACAAACACAGATAAATATCATATTTTCAGCAACCAATGAAAAAACAAAATCCAGGATGTTTCAGGACCAAACTGTCGTTTTTAAGAACCTAATTCACTGGTTATAAGAGAATGCAGGCTTGAAGTCTAATGTTTTAACACGTTTAACAAAAGATGCAGTAACAACTGTACAAAACATCCCAGCAATCTTTTCAGGCACATTTTACAACATGCACATTAAATATCCTGTGGGTGTTCTAACAGCCAATTAGCACAAGTGTTGCTATTCAACCAGGATGAAGTTTTTAAAAATTTGTCTTGCATACTTTGATTAATATCCAAACTATCAAAAGAGACATATTCAATCAAAACGAAAAAAAGGAGAGCTTGAAACCAGAATTGCACTAGAATAAAATATTTCTTTACTGTCTAGACAGGTGTCATGGACTGCCTAGTTTCAATAAAAACTACAACCTTCTGTTGAAGTAGGTATCTGGAACATTTGACAAGAAAGAAATCAGAAAAGACAGACCCACAGAAGAGAATACAATTTCAGGGACAGCCATATTCTCCTATGTCAAAGGTGTCTAGGATATCATACAGGGGTTATATTAACAATAGATTTTAGAGCTATAACACAACATGAACTAAAATCTCAGTAGAGAGCAAAACTACATTTATAGTATCCCAAATGAATGTGGACTCCAACATACTGAAGAAATATACACAAAGAATTACACAGTATGTCAGACACACAATATTACAATACTAATTTATCTTTAAAGAATCCATCATGCCAGAAAATATGACAAAAAAGAAACAAATTGGAATACTTAAACAAAGTAAGAACCACACAAGAATAAAAAGAAGAAAAGGGAACAGATATTGATAAACATGGATAGTACTCCTCTTGAAAAGATTCAAATAAGACATTTAATATTAGTGGAATGAGACCATAGTCAATTGGACAGAATATCAACCACTCTCAAGAAGACCCAAAACCCACCCACAATCACCACAGAAATAGTCTGTCTCCTATAGTCCTCATTTTCAATAATTAATTATACTGATAAAATTAAAATAGTTCATATTAAACCCAAAATGATAAAACTGGTGGACATTAAACTTGTCTGTACCATGTTGATAACACGAAATTAGCTCACATACCCAGACAATATACAGTACTGGTAGCATGAATATAGTCCATGTAGACTCAATATAGTTGTAACTTGAATCATGTTTACACACACTAACAAGTGTTAGCATGAATCTAGTTCATATACATCTAATAAATTATAATACTCTTATCATGAAACTAGTTCATTTAAACTCAACAAGATCATACAAATAACATGAAATAAATTTATAAAGAAATATAAACAGTAAACCATTGGGTATGTCATTAGGTCATAATGTTAACTATTTAATCTCTACAAATCACCATGTTAAATATTTATCACATGGAAACAGTTTATTACATACACAAACCATTAAAAACAAGCTACGTGCTTGGTGTGAAAATCTCATTATTTCACTAATTAAATAGAAACATCTATTGTAAACGAAAACTGACCTACATACCTGTTCATTTAGGTTGCTGACAAGAAGAACACATCCTAAGAGTAGCTGACCTGGTAGACGAAGTCCAGCCAGACCTAGTGTTGTGGCTGAAGTAGCAGTAGGTGGCAGTGCAAATCCACCCAAACCAAGAGCTACAGAATTTATAAACAACTGTACTGAAGAGATGAAATACAAAATTCACACCATCAAACACTCTTTAAAAATGAATTCAGGCTCCAGAAGATTTCAAACATGAAGAATGTGGCATCAAAGTACAGTTACAACATATGTAAAGGTTTCTAGTTTGTCTTTCACTGAGCTCTCTCTAGCACCAGAACCACTGTTTCACACATTAATAGTTTGTTATAAATGGACGGGTTGAAGTGATAAAGTGTAATTTCAATCATTAAACTATTTCATAACATTGAACAAGAAAGAATTGTAACACCTTAAAGTTTACAAAATGTCACTTTTGTTATATTTACACTCAAGCAAGTTTAATTATTTCTTAAAATAAAGATAATCCCACCTCCAGCTGCTGTAGCAGCATAAGCAGCTGCTAGTGGTGAAGCAAGACCTGGGGCTGGACCAAATGGTGAGGCGAGAATCCCCATAGACCCTAAGTTCAACAATATATAAACACATATTAAAAATTTGTGTCTGTAATGATTTTACAAGAGAGAAAAATTACAATGAACGATAATAAGAACATTATTATTATAACAGTTTGTCATGTATTACAGTTGACATTTTAGTGGGAATGCACTTACCTACAATCACAAATATTGTATATAAATCAGTAACTCATAACTGATGTAATGTTCATAATAAAGTCACATTATGCATGCATAACAAAAATTCATTCACAACAAATGAATAGAAGTCTAGAACAACATTTTGGAACAGCATGAGATCTACTGGTCCATTTTGATTGTCTCACCCTCTGCACTAAATTAAGATAACAAAAAAGTTAAAAACCAGCCTTCATCATTCACATACAAAATCATATTTTTCCTTAAACTCATTTAAATTTACTGTTTCTACATCTGAAGTCAACTCATTCCAAAGGCCAACCACCCTGTTAGAATAATAAAACTGTCTTAAGTGAAAATGACTTCCACCCTGCCAAGATTTATGCATACCCCCTAGTCATATTATTCTCACTGTTGAGTATGAAAAGAGATTTAATGTAATTCAATAAAGAAGATGAATTATGTTAACTTTTTAGTTACAGTGTAAGTGTACATCTGTAATGTCTATGGTAATAACAACTTGCCATTATACAAAAACAGTCATTTAAGAGTATAGGCAGGGTACTAAGACCCTCCCAATTCTAAAAAAAACAAAACCTTATACCAAAATATGGTCATTCACATGGCAGGGACATACCGACAGTTTTATATTTGATTAACATTACTGAAGACCAAATATGGTCATTTATAGTATAGGAATATATCTACAGCTCCCAATTTAAAAAATGTTATCTTACATCAGAAATGGTTATTCGTAGTGCAAGGACATACATACAGCTCCCAATTTACAAAATAACATTACTATACACCAGAAATGTTCATTCAGAGGGCAGGGATGTACCTACAAGCTTTTCAATAAAGTGAACAATGTCTTCATGAATAAATTATTTGAAATATAAAAGCAAGTTATCATGACAGCTTGTACTAACCTACAAATTTTACAATTAATTATTACAGAAAAACTTAACTTTGCATTAGCACTACTTACTAAAAGGTTTTGCAAAGAACACAGGTTATTATAACAAAACTGAATTTGTAATGATTTTGGAATGACTTAGATAAAAACTTTAAGTCTTATGGTTATTTTTGGCTCTGAAGCACAACTAGGACTACAATCAATAACTTGAACAGAAAGAAATTTGCCTTCTGGGCAAGTTTTCCCATCAATCTCAGGGGAAATCTTAATGGACATAAAGTACATGCTACAATTGATTCTCATGTTTTGCAATAAATAAGGAAGGAAAAGCAGTTTAACCTCTGTATTATCTTTAAGTTTATTTTTTCATTCATGCAAAACTACATATGACATAAAATTAACATGTTTGTAATCAAAAGAATTCAATTACATATAGTTTCATAAGTTTAATACTCATATTGAAGCACAGATGTAGATTCATAAAAGTTCTGTTAACCTTTTATAACCTGTTAGTTATAAAAAAGGAAGTTATAGAGAGAAGTAACTTAACCTTAACTAATGTTAGAATGTAGACGGTGATAATTAATTAGACGATATGGCCAGAAACAAACTAGAGAAATGTTTATGTTGATAATTAATTAGACGATATGGCCAGAAACAGACTAGAGAAATGTTTATGTTCTTTATGTGGGAAATTGTTTTTGTTAAAAAAATCAAATCAACCCAAAGAACAAATTGTTATTTTACAATAAATAAATGATGTATGTTTTTTTTCTTTTCATAAATCTTTTCACGTTTTTGGTGAAAATCAGGTTTTCTTCAACCCAATTTGTTTTCTTTCACAGATTCCTGATTTATCCTTTTGAAACTCTTTCAAAGGAAATAAAGTCAATAAGAGTGATGAAAACAAACTTTCTTAAAGTATTTCACTATAATGAGAAACACAGTGGTACTGATTTGTGCAACTTCACTAACTCTCACATTAAATACCTGGTAGTCCCAGGACGTCTAACGTTGGATCACCAGTCATCAAGTTTGGATTTGTAAAATCCCTGCTCTTGTCATTGTTGTACTTGACATTTAAGTTGGTCAGCTTGGAGTACTCGATTCTGAGAGAGCAACATGAATTGTAGATATTCTGTCCATTAAGACTCTGTCGAGAAGTGATGAAGAATAATAAAAGGAATTTCGTTTTAATTAATATCGTATTCACTACTTTGTCTGTTTATTTACTTAGATCCTTCCTAACCATAATTTACTTTACAAAAAAAGAATGAACAAAAGGCTTAAACTTCTTAAATATTTGTGAAAAATTAAAAATTAAAATTAGGTTTAAGATGTCTTTATAGAAGTGAATAAAAACCCTATAACCTCAGTGCTTTGGAAAGGTGGACCTTTTGTCCTTCAGGGGCAAATTAGGGTGAGAAATGAAGTAACGTTTCTATCCTTAAGGCCTAAGGCAATGAGTGTCAAATTCCACAATTATTAATTTTGATTGATCCTGAGAGTTAAATTGTATTTTACAATGCTTCTGTTTAAACACTGCCAATTTCAGTTTCATTTGGAGCATCTGACTGTTGGAACACTGACTTGGATGCAAATCAAAATCCATTTGAATTTTAACTTACTAAGAAACATTCACAGATGTTCAATAAAACTACATTAAATTAACTAATGTTTTTATATAAAACTAAACTTTGTTATTTATCATCCTAAAACATGAATAAAAAACCCATATGTGAATAATCAAAAAACAACACGTTATAACCTGAGATTTATATAGAGATTTAAAAATAAAGTTATTTGTGTTTCAGGAATTATTCATGTTTGAAAATTATTTATTGTATGTAAGGTTTTTGAACAACAATTAAGTAGTGCTGTCATTAATAACTGAACCTCCAAGTTTGCATCACTAAATGACTGTGCCATGTGTAAACATTTAAGCATAAAAACACCACATGGGAAGGGGAAAAAGTTATAATTCCAACTTGAATAGAGACTACTGGCAATAATAAAACACATCTACAAGAAAGCCCAATGATTTACCAAAATGCTGAGGTTATATCAACTCTGGTAGTAAAAATATTTGTGAAAATCTTAGAGTCTCATTATTACACAGTAATTCTATTGCAACGACAACCAAGTACATTAACGTAGTTAATTACAAAGTACTTTTAAAAGCATTTCCAATCAAGCACAGACACCATATTTTTGTGAAATACCTTTTGTAACCTTCTGCAACTGATATAAAATCTCTATAAACAATCTACTGTAGGCAAATGTACAGGTTGTACAAAGAATACTTCAAGGTACGACTATGACTTCACCTCAAGTATTTTAATTCAGTTGTGTTTGTTGTAAAACTGTGTTTGTTTGTATATTAGCACAAAGCTAGACAAGGACAATCTTGCATAGTTGTCCCCAATTTTGAATTAATAAGGTTAAAAGAAGTCACCTATCAGCAGTGTAAGGGCTACTCTAATGGAATAGTGAGGCTTAACTGTCAATGTTATGATTCATCAAGTATGGAGCAATGTTTATCTCCTTCAGAAATCACTGGTATTAGATATACACAACCATCTCTGTTTAAGTTTAATACAAGTGTCTTGATTTAGTTATACAGCACATGTTAAAATTAGTTATTTTTAGAAGCAATATTTTATTACTAGTTTGTTTATGCAACTGTTCATGAATCATACCCTGAGCAGTTCAACAGTTATGAATATGTAATCATACATAATGTTACTAGAATCTTCCAGACTTTCTCATTGTTTTATTGAGTATTATTGCCATTCATAATACATAATTGTGTATGAAACATTCTAGACCTTTGTTGAGATATAAATACATGTCAAAAATGTACTTTGAAAGATATATCTAGACACTGTGAGTTTAGCTATAATGATTGTATAGTGAAGATTATAAAGTGAAATTATTATAGACTGTATTGTAATAACAGAGTAGACTAGAATAATTAAAGTAATCAAACCAGCAAGTATGGACTTTTGTAACAAAAAGAATTATTTGAAGCTATACCTACAACTGTGGTAACCAACAGTTAATATACACTTGTATATACATTGACTTGTTTTAACATATTTTAAAACAAGTGGACTGTTGCTGTTTGTTTATTGTTTAAATTTATTGCCAGCAAGTCACAGACACTTAATGTGAGAAATCCAGCTCACACATAAAACCTGACATACAGTCTAGCACAGTAACTAATAGGACACACCCAGTCCTTTGTGCAAGTAAATGAACTCAAAACATGCCTGATGTGAAGGGTCAAATGTAAGATTTTCTGATACATCTGATGACCAAAGACTTCTACACTGTTATCAAAGTTATATATAAAATATTGGCTTTCAATATTAGATGGTATAAATCTAGTTTAAAATGTGTTTTAACAATGAATGAAATGCCAGTCTTTATGAATCATGGAGAAAAACCTGTTAAACAACTGCTTATTACAGAAGTATGCAGACTTACAAGTTTGGCTGCTTGTGCTGTAACAACATCGGAATATTGTATGAGAGCTTGGAATGTGTCTGGAAAGTACAAGTACAAAAAACTAAGTTTCTCTAACTTCTTTCAGACAAAACATAAAACTCTGAAATTAAAAGTTTACCATATTTTTTCACTTATTCAAAAAAACTTGTAAACAACTATTTTACAAAAAAATAAGAAGTCATTTGATACAGTTTCTAACAAGTATATAATCAGTTTTATATAAATAATAAATATATATATATATATCCCTAATTTTCCATTATTTTCACCAAATGTCACAATTAATGTTATTTTGAAAAACAAAGATTAATAGTTTTAATTTCATAATAAACCCTACATAAAGATAGAAAACTTACTATTTTTGGTAAAGGTAATAATTTTCAGAATTTTTCCCACTCTAGAAAATATCTACATATAAAAAAAACAAAAACATTATTAGTCTAAATTAAAAACTGTTATTCCTTATTTATGTTTGAAACAATGGAGCTAAAACTAAAATTCTTATTTCTAGGTAGTTGGATGAATGAATAGTATTTAGAACTTTATCATTAATCTAATAAGAAATATTTATATTTACTCAGTTCATATCATTATTAAATAATGATATACTCACTAATATATAAAACCAGTACTTACGGCTATTACTTTCTTTCTACAAGAATACAGATATTGAAAATGAACCACTAAATATTCCCTTCTTCCACAAAAAGATGGAATTAACTAGTTCTGGCTCAGAGAATCCCAACCTAACTACCTGGCCATGCCAGGGACAGAGACTAAATCTAGGTTAATTATTATCACACACTTTATTATGAGTATTTTAAATCCCACCTGATAGAGAACATCAAGGGAGACTGGGTATATCTGGTTATCAACTATCACCCTGAGTACAGTGTTTGGACCACCCTGTGTCTCAGTTTCACTTGATAAAGCTTGAGCAGCTTGTAATGCAGCTTGAATACTGGTGTGCTTCAAGTGAATAACAATAAAACGTTCAATACAGCTTTTCTCAAATAAAACAAAGACTGTTAAACAATTCTAGCTGTTAATAACTAAAGACATTTCTATAATACCAATTAATAGGTACATAGGTAGGATGTATATTTTATGTTAGTTTCCTTTAACAGTGCAAAA
The DNA here is from genome assembly GCF_004210375.1 of Tachypleus tridentatus. Lineage (NCBI taxonomy): Eukaryota > Metazoa > Arthropoda > Merostomata > Xiphosura > Limulidae > Tachypleus > Tachypleus tridentatus. The sequence continues at coordinate 22,557,715 of NC_134828.1, read as the reverse complement.
ACTAAGTCAAATTAAACAAAGTTACTTTATTATTTTCCATACAAAATTCTATTTGGATAGACTGAAGAGAACAGTAAAAATATTATCTGTGACATTCAAATGATCATAGTTTTTTTAAAGTGAGGCATTAAAATCAAGCTTATAAACAGACACAACATTAGCTCTAGACTCTCTTATACAACACATTTACTTCTGTTTTTCTTACATTAAAACCAACAAAAAACAATTCTAATGTTTAATCATAAGGATTTATTTTCGGCACAGAGAAATGAAAAACAAAGCTCAATAACTTTGCTAGTTGAAATCAATATTAGATAAAGTAAAACATACAGCTATGGTAACTAATTTAACTGTTTATGTGTACATGTTTCTAATGTTACAGAGCTGTATTTATTAGTGTTAATGAACTTAAGTTTGCTGAGAATAATGTTTTTAGTTACATTTGAAAGTTAGATGATTTGTTACATTTGCATGTTAATATGTACTTTACTCCTGTAAGTGTATTTACATGGTTTTTACACTATAGTACATTTCCAAACAACAAACATTCTAAGTTTAAGTGATTACAGTTAAACGTAGGAACATGTTGTTGTTTGTTCTCGATCTGCAAATAGAATGAGAATTTGGATGTAAATCTATATACAATTACACAAGGAGGTCTTTAAAATGAAAAGTGATCCGAGTACAAGATTTTGCACGAACAGGTCTTGTTTAAACAAAGCTTCAATGTTGTCCAAGCAACTCAAAAAATGACCTTGATTCTGAGGCAGGTGAAATGGATATCAAACAGCTGAACTACAGATGCTGGCCCTGTACTACTTGCTAATTAACATCAAAATCTGCTTATCCTATGACAGAATTGAAAACAGAAATGGTACACATGTATGAACACTTGTATGAAAAAAAACCCAAAACACGTCTAATTCACCCAATTTGTTTCTGTGTTTATATAATATCAAACAGTTAAATATTTAGGAATAGAAGAATTTTAAAAACACTGGAATAAGTTCTTAACTAACTACTCAAGACTGGTAAACTTCAGAAAACAGCTACTAGCATGTCAGTATGTCATCCAGGCCCTCTCACCTATTACCTTTTAACAAATCTGTTTTAAATGCTTTTAAAACTGTATCAACTTCAAGTTTACTAAAAGTTTATATCGTTCCCTACAGATGTACCTTCAAATGTAAATTTGTAAAACCTTAGGGATTGAGTTCTGTTTACATTTATAACATTCAGCACTTTATTTCCTGAATGTTATAAATGTTACAGTTACAGTTATAACACATGAATAAACCAATTAGTTAGTCAAGTAACTTTGACCATTATTTCAGCAGTTACGTGTATAAAAAGGAGCCTTGGATAAGTTCATAGATAGTTTTTTGGAAGGTGGACCTTTGATTATTTAAATGATGTAGATTTAAGAGCAAATGCCATTGGCTGTAAAAAAACAAAAGTTACTACACACACACAAACACACATGTACAGTAAATATTATACAGATAAAAAAGTGAAGTTGGTTACAGCATTTGAGTGTGTGCTGTTTGTCTTTAGTTCTTTGTGGTTTGAGTACTGCACAAAAACTGTTCGTCCACGAATGAGAGGAGCACAGGAAGTGGTGTAGTAGTTCACCATGTTGGTAGCTGCACCATCGTCCACCATCTCCACAAAAGCCTGAAATCAAAGTTGAAAATGTTATAAGCTAGCCATTTACTGTGTACAAGTTATCTAGAAAAAAAAACATTACTCAAATTATAGTCTAGTAGAGTAACCTTAATCTATGGGATGTAAATAATAATATTTATAAATATTAATAAATCTAAAGTGTGATGAATAACCCTAACTAATTATGTAACACTGCAGAAGAACAAATGGGTAAATTTAATTTGAGACAGCACTAATTTCAACATGCTATTGTTTGGTTTGTTTTAAATTTTGTACAAAGCTATACGAAGGCTATCTGTGTTAGTTGTCCCTAATTTAGCAGTGTGAGGGAAGGCAGCTAGCAATCACCACCCACTGCCAATTCTTGAGCTACTCTTTTACCAACAAACAGGGGGATGGACTGTAAGATTATAACACTCCCACAACCAAATGAAGAGCATGTTTGGTTGGAAGGGGAACACCCCAACCACCTGGACATGCTGGGCCTCAAAACATGCTACAAAATGAGTACAGAGCAATCTTAAATGGAAACAACATGCTGTAAGAGATTTGATTATCTGAATCCATGATAAAAAACTGATGAGCTGTCCAAGATCTAAAGAAGTAATATTCTGTTGGTTTTCCAAACTTAACATTCTGGAACAATGTTAATTTTAAAAAATCCTTAACACATTTAAAGAATAACATCAGTTAACCCACTGTGGAAACTCTAATTGGCATTTTCACTGATAGAATAAATTTAACATATCCTAAAAGTATAAATATTTGACATGAGATATTTAAAGTTTGTGTCAAGACTCATGGAGTATACACATTTCTGAAATCAACAAAATTCCCAGACTTATCCCAATTTTTACAGTATTCATAATCGCAAAAAACAAGCAAATACCAAATGACCTTTGATAACTTGTGCACACAGAAGTTGACATATCAGCATTTACTTAGTTTATCAGGTTTAAAGTGAAACATGCACTTAACCCCATAGCAGTAATGTGATAAACGTTTCCTCTTATCTCATGTTAATACTTTACTGATTATACGGCATGTTTTCCGAGCAACACTGATTACTTTAATTTCAATTCTGAAATAAACAAATTTTACCAATAAAAATGAATCTACAAACAGTGATTATTTTGAACAGTGATTACTTTGTTTTTGCTGTAATGTATCCCAAAATCAAACACTGTAACAGACTGTTAATAATTATTTTGTATTAGACAATCTCACATAGTTCGATTTAGATTTTAATCTTCTCGAATGCGTGTTATGATGACAGAAAAATAACCCACATGAAGCAAGTTGCTCTAATGAAAAACTTTTCATTCAAACTTGTTAGCTAATCAATGAAATCCAGTTAGTATTGTCTTATTTTATTACATGCCTAATAATAGATGGTAAGAACAGTACTGATACAAAACAACTTAGTATACTGTCTAGTCTGTGTGGCTTTGTTCACTCGTATTATTTCTGGTTGTTAAAAACCATTACAAAAATGAAACAAACAATACCTTACTGGGAGTGTTGGTGTGTTAACGTTTTAGTTTGTGAAGTACCTGCTCACCTGTCAGGAGAGAGATTTGGGGTTTAACAGTGAGTCAAGGAAAAAGTAAATAAATTAACAACAACAAAAAAAACCAACACTTCCTGACAAGTGACACCCCATAACTCAGAGCAGGAGTTTCATTTCTAAGAAGGAAGTAATCTGGTGATTTGACTCGTTTTAAGACAAGTGTACTTTTCCACCAATTGTTAGATGGTTAACACTTTAAGTTGCAGGCTTTTAGCTAGTAACCAATCCATCCACATTTTGGACAGGCAGTTGTCTGTCAAGATGGGCAAAAATAATGAAATTAATTTCTGTAGAAAATATGTTAATCAGCAACATATAAAATGGAATATATCTTTCTCAATTACCATTTAATTAAGGATTTTATCCCTTCTGTTGCTTCTCCTTGATTGAGCTTTTATATAACTCCAGAAATTCTGGAATGAGCTTAGTTATAAGTCAAATATTTCAAATAAAAAATTTTCTATTGATAGCTCAAGAGTTGCAGAGTTTTGTCATCAATAGCAGAACTTCTCATGTTCTATCATCCATTCACATCATGAAAACATCATCCACTCACCTTTCTTATCAAAACTGAACACAAATTTCAACACTTATGTAAACCTAGGTTAAAGATACAAGAAATGCATGATTCACATACACACATGTGTAACTTTAAATAAAATGCAGTAGTGTATAATCTCATAATAGACAACAAATAATCCTTAAAAAATAAAAATACAGACTACAAACAATATAAACAACACAGGACTGTGAATGTAAACTTCATAATATGACTACACACATTTTAAGAATAACATTAATTATTTTCTATCACTGGTTATCAAATCGTTATTTTGTTTACCACAATGAACATTTTTATTATTATTATGTTTGGGCTCTAAAATGGTTGGTAAGACCCTAAATGTCATGATTGGTCTGGAGAAATCTATAGCCAGCGGTTGGCAACATTGCAAACATAAACTGTGACCAGATTTTAATGAAAAATTATTCATTTGTGTAAAAGTAAGTAAGATGTTCTGTACATGATGGGGAAAAGTCAATATTGTGTCTAAATTTAATGTACCATAGAACATTAAAATTTCAAGACAATAAAACCATTACAAGTCTATGTAATAAAATTACTGAAATCATCTGGTCATAGACTTAACTAACTAAACATTAACAGACAAGCACAATGGAGTTCCTGTTTACACTTACAAGGTATTCTCACTTTCATAGTTTATTTATTTTTCCTTTTGTTAGTTTAATGGCTCATTCTCTTATCTTCTCCAAAAAGATACAAAAACACACTAAAGTCTGATTTCCTAACATTTGTGACAAAAGAGACTCGTACATAGAACCTGTCAATCACAGTGTTCAAGTTTAATTTTACAATTAGTCAAGAGTGACGTGTGGCCAAAGTAAAACCTTCCAAATGAATATACATTACATAGTTATGAAAAAAAAACTGATATGAATTTGAAATTTAGTAAAACACAAACTTAGTACAGTTGTAAATGGTTATTAATTTTTCTTGAATACTGCTTGTGTGTTTTTCTATTTCATATGGTGTCAAAATATGCTAATCCTTTAGGCATATAATAATTGATATTTTTCTACGACCAAGTTTAAATCTTACTCCAAAGTTTCAGTTTTTATTAACAGTGTCTCTTTTTGCCAAAAGAACTAGATAATTCCCGATACTATTTCCCAACTGAAACTTATCCCAACCTTCTTATATCTTAACACAAATAATTTTTTTTTCTCTATAGTATCTCTTGCCGTTCTAGGTTTAGATAAAGCCACCAGCCAAATGACTGCAAGATCATACATAACGCACACCCTTCAAGGTCATTTCACCCTTCAGCAGACAAAGTACTTCAAGCCTAATGAATGGTTTGACAACTTTGACCTTCACATCTTGATTATACGACGTCAGCAGTATTAACTAGACATCTGGTTTCTCAACACAGCAAAGACAAGAACAGGGGGAAAGCTCTATCCATCTACACCGAAATATACCGTAGGAACTTCTTATACTATTGAATTTCTTTTATTTAAATTACTTTTTATAGTAAATACATATTTTTACGACATATATTTAAATATAATTTGTGTTATTACATTTACTGCACAGTCAAAGGTAGCCAAGTAAAGAGTTAAAGTAGAACCACTCAAGGCCAAGTTGGTTTCATTCACTATTTATTTTTGTTGAAACTTGTTCTGATAGTGAAGCAAGATTATGTTGGGTTTAAGATACTATTGCATCACTTAAAGTTGGCCAATTGCCTCTATTCCAATGAGTCCTATTAAAGACCCTTCATAAGTTGGCAAGTGGTAGTTTTAAAACATTTGTATATTTACATGAGTTGCTTTTAGCGGCAATTCAATAAGCCCATCTATATCAACTTGCCTTGACTGTACTTCTGTTTGTTTAACTATTAATCCAGTTTTATATATATATATATATATATATATAAAAAGCTTCAAGTATCATTTCGTCAAAACTCCGAACGACCTTAAACACTTTACAACTTCTGACTAACAAACTTGCACCATTTTGTCTTCTTGTTATGGCAAAACTGCCAAGTTTATTTACCAATGTCATTAGTTTATAATGGTATATATATACACCAAGATTTTCTTATTTATTTTTTAGTGTTCTGATGAGAAAAAGGAAGGCAAAGCAACTTTATTGCTTGTATGTACCGCAGCTGCATTATTATCACACTATAATGGAACTCTTGCTTATATGATACTGGAATCATTATATTTACTGTGTCCATGTAGATAAGCATTAGGGGTACACGATTTTCCCATTTCGTTTCTTGTTACGGAGAACTTTATTTTTCTTTATTCTCAGGGTGCAGATATGACGTCATGAATACGTCTATACACGGATATAATGCACAAGCGCCACCGATAATCGGCTAGTTATACTAATTGATTGATGGAACTTACTGACTAATTGACTAGCAAATACTTCTAATCACCCAGCTCTAGCTGAGGTACTTTTGCAGATTTAGTTAAGAACAGATAGTTGAACTGGTTCTCAGACAGCAAACAACTTTATCACCTACTGTGAATCAATGCTTGAAATACCTTTACTGATAAGAGACATTTTCAAAACTGGCTATAAACACAACCCTCAATCAATCAGTCACGATATTACTTACTATAAATCTTTGACCACACGTAACTCAATTGACAGAGTATTCATGATGAAATGTAGAGGATGACGAAGTCTTGAAGACGAAAGCAGAAGACTTTCGAAACGTCGTCCTCTACACTTGTGTCTCCACAACAGGCAGTTGCCGTCCATTCTACAAAGTTTCATCATGAATAAACATATATTCACACACTGTATCGTACGAAAAATAAAATCAGACCTGGTTCTTTCCCTTCAACAGCAAAACATTGTTGACTCGTCCAAATGGGATTCCCAGGTGGATGACGTCCATTTCCGTCGCCTCATCTGGAATGTTTCTGACATGTACCACTCTAGATGGTTTGTCTGTCTGGTTCCTTTCCAGTTTCACCTAGAAGAAGGAGGGCCAAATGTGTCGTATTACCACACACTTGGTTCAATTACATAACAGTTGTTGATTAGTAAGTGTTAAATAATCAAAGTAATTACTACTAAAATATACGTAAATATTGAAATACTCAGATCTCTCCTTGCCTGTTCTCTACTTAGCAAACTGCATCAATCCAAATTATATTCATCTTGATGGACGGATATGGGGGGACCAATTCAAATTACATTCATCTTGATGATCGGATATGGGGGAGTTGATCGAATCATTTTGATATAAATTGCTTTACTATTTACGAATGACGTTAATTCCAATTTTGAATTATGTTCTGTGAACTTTCTGTTAGAATAAAAAAAAAATCAAGCTTTTTTCGACAGATAGAAGGAAATGCAGGAAAGTCATGTGTCATAACGAGTTAAAATTAACTTACACGGATAAGCTTTTAGAAACGAGTGTGGAAACAAGTCTCATAATTGACTATTAACAAGTAAAAGCATAGATTATTACTGGGTTTAGTAGTTCGGAACCTATTTTCCCCATTGGGCTTTGAGGGAATAAAACCCACACCCGAATTCCACACAAAACACAGTAGCTGCAATAGACGTTTCTCAGCTCCACGAAGCTGTTTTTTTTTTTTTACCACGGTTTTAGCGAGTTATTTCGGTAAAGATAGTTAAGGACGTTCAAACTACACCTATTTGCTCATTATAAGATGGCCACGTGAGGTACACAACTGAAAACGAACACTTCAACTATTTTCTTTAGGGGGAAGAACTCACCATCCTCGCAACCGAATACTATTGAGGAACGAATTGTTTGTTTTTTGTCTGTTTTCTTAGTTGACAGGTCAAGCGTTTTTTTTAGGCTACTAATTATCCCAAACTTGGTTTTACTGAATCGTAGACTGGGTATTAACATGAAAAGAACAAAAAAACTGTTTCTCGTTTCCCTTAAACCTATTTGAACTAATCAACCAAGTAGTTTAAACCGAGTGGTATAATAAAAAGGCTATCAGAATCAACAATAGTGAAGATTTCAAAAGTGTCGAACGATATTATTAGAAAATATTTTTTTAAAATGTTGTTTATCCAATGCAGAAGATGGAACGCAAGATGGCATTCTTTGGGACAATAGTGAATCAAGCTATGAAGATGCTTCAACTTCAGAATAGAACAGTGAGCCAGAAGAAACATTGGAGTAACATTCCGATTAAATAAAGAAAAAGAACCATTACTGTAATGAAAATTTTAAATTTCTTGCATACTGTTATTATATTTTAAATACATTAACATTTTTGATTCGTTAATAAACTTTTAAAACATATTTAATCCTTTCTTATTAGCATCCAATTTTTTTTTTCCCTGAAGATTCCCTTTTTAAAAGTGGGGTGCGTCTTAAATTCAAAGTAATACGGGTATTGTCGTCTGATGGTTAACATGTTGGGGTGTGAGACTTTCAGTTTTATTTGGGCTTAATGCGATAAAAAATGTAACCGTGCTGCTGATTGTTGTCCTCCTCGCAAAAAACAACAACAACAATCTAAATTTGGAATTATTATAACTAAGCCTTTACTGTTACTTTGAGAAGACTGTTATTAAAAAGTCCATGCGTCACACAAGATGCTATTCATATTGAAAATCGTTACCCACTTCAAGATTCACAGTTTTATACACAAACACGCTTATATTGGTTCACGCTAATCTCTCGTTCTGTTCGTTAATATGGTTGAAAGGTTACTGGGTAAAAAGTTTGGGACTGACCTTCTTGGCGTCATTGTTGTTATCGGTGTGATTCGGCTGAGGGGTCATCACGGTACCATTACTAACTGCCCCCTGGGAGAGGAGTTCGTCGGATCTGCGCTGAAAAATGTGTAACGCTATTAGGTATCGAAACGTTCTCTTCATGAATTCTATTAGGTATCGAAACGTTCTCTTCATGAATTTGTTTAGTCCACGTTTTTAATTATTTGTTTTTGTTAATTAATTAACCGATCAAATCGTTTGATGTTTATAGGTTTAACCAACAGACAAAATTCACAGCTCATTTGGAATCATGCTTGAAAAGCACGTAAAAATTAACATAATGCTTCCTCGCCAAACTTCTAAGCACTACATACGGACATGAACACAGCTCTGTGGAAACTGAAACCTAATGTACTTGAACTCGATGTTGCTTTCAACTAACATTCACACATTTATTAAGACATGATTGTGAACTACTGAATACAAGTTATTTCACTGAAGAAATAGGAAGACAGAAAACGTTTTTGTGCTAAGATTAGATCCTCTGTAAAAAAATACAATTATTTTAATAGAAAAACTGAAGAGACAGAATGAGCTGAAATACTACGGCGAAAAAAAAGTTAGAGAGAGAGAAAGACCAAAATTTTTATCATAGATAACAAAACTACTTTTCTAAGAAATATACGTAGAGTTAAAACACTAATAACACACAGTGTTATCAGGCGATCAGTAATTCCGAAAATACTGAAGTCCTCCACAAGATGAGAGATAACGTTATAAACAGAAATATTACCCAGTGAATCCTTTTCGATGGGTATCATTACTGTTAAAATACCCATTAATTTAAATGTTAACATGATGAAAATGAACAAATAATTATTTCTTTTTTGTGCTGATAGAGCATTAATCTGAAACGTAACAAAGCGAATATTAAGCTGACCCACGAGGAATATGGTCAAGTTTTAGCTCGTGAACAACGGGTCTTGGTTAAGAATATAAAAAAAACAACAACAGAATCCTGAGAATGCTGAAGATGGCATAACCACCTTTGGAGCAAGTTATAACAATTAATAAACGTTTCCTTAAGTAAATGAGACATCACAGTAGTATGGTGCAGTACAAATACGTCACTCTAAATATTTACGTGCAGCCAAGTTAAACTGGATGCACGGTTGCTGGAAGCAGGGGCAAACCCCGACTTTGAGACTACCAGAAAACATCTAATTACTGAAGTACATACACCCTAATCTGCCGGATAGCAGAGCGTCTCTAATGACAATCTCTCTTCATGTCTTTATAAAGATGATCCATTATGTGGGTATTAACGTCCATCACTCGGAGTTGGCAGGCTCAAGTACCCTAATTGGAAACTGGCTGGGATAATATACATAAGGTTGTTGTATTGTAAAATGTTTTGTCTGAAAATAAGGATAAAAATATCCTGAAATGGGGAACATTTACACCTTTTATAGAGATTAATTTTAATTTAAAGACACAATTAATTAATTATAACCTTCCACAAAACATGGTACGACATTAACATTTAATGAGGCCATCAGGGATTTAATAAGAAAAAGAAGGCAAAACACCAACACAACGTTGTTCTTCATACAGTTTTTGCTTCCTTAATAGGTACTCAAAGTAGTAAAACTTAAAACAACAAAAAGATCTAATATTTAAACAATGTTATTATTGGGGTTAGAGATTAAAATATATGCAAGATGGAAATCATATAAAGATATTGTTAGATTTTACACATACACACATCAAAACATATATAACATTTTAAGTTTAATGTTAGTTTTGTGATCATAATTTATAAAGTGCGAGTATTAATGTTATTTTTAGAAGCGATAGTTGTGACAAATGTTTTGTAAAATTATTCATTGAGTAATTTAAATTGTTGTGAGCTGACGTCATGTTACTGCAACTTTCTGCATATTTCCAGTTTCTTTAATTGAGTACTGTTGCACCATAATATCTAGTAATGAGTGTGTTCAAACAGATAGATTGCGAGTCTAGCTGTAAAGAGTGTATAAAGTAACGCTTTTTTAAAGTAAAATTATCACCAACTGTATTATAGTAACACAGCAAAAAATAATAAATTCATCTTGCCAATTGTATTCTAAAGTGACTAACTTTGACGAAAAAAGTGATTATTCAAACTTCTAGTTACAACAGTGGTAATAAACAATAAAACAAACATTTGCATATATGTTGGGCTTGTTTTAACATATTTTAAAATAAATGGATAGTGTGCTGTTTGTTTATTGTTGAAGTTTATCGCCAGCAAGTCACTGTCACCTAGTATAAAGAATCCAGCCCATATGTGTGTCAACAACTAAAACTGGTAAGCCAGCAAGGATACTACAGAACTAAACGGCAGCAGAAATAGATGTATAGAACAGTAGGCTAAGTAGATCTATATACACACAGCTGTAGTAGTTACAAAAATATTGTATAGATTACAACACTTGTATACAACCATGCCGATTATATTCGATAAGCGAATAGAGGGGTGAGCAATTTAGGCTTAAAAATTAGTTAAACTGTTAGTTAAACAGTAGAAACAACAAGAGCACAAAAAGAGAAATAATAAAAGGAGAAACTTGAAACAAAGATAAGACCACATACTGATACTGCCAAGTTCACTTAACAGAATGAAAATGGGGTCAAGCTGCCCAAATTTGATAGAGAAACATATAACAAAAATGCTCTCCTGGAGCGGTACAAACGATCTGCCCAAAGGTAGAACTGGAACAAAGGTGACTGGGCAGTCTACCTCAGCCTCTTTCTCACAAGAAAAGGGATTTTAGTGTTGTTAAGTCCTAAAACTTACTGTTGTGCCACCGTCACTCTGGTATTATTATAATTCAAGATATCGAACTACTTAAAGCATGAAACTGTGTGTGAAAGCACAACTTTTATGGCATTGTTTATGTGGCCATGAAGCCAGAAGATAATATGAACTATGACAGGTTGAAAGTTGCTCTGCTGAAATGCTAGAAACGTACTGATGGAACGGTATTTCATTTTTGGCACACTGTGATTTTTCACAAGACAGTCTAATACGGTAAGTGTGAAGAAATTTTTGAAGGAGTGGCAGATCTAAACACGTGAGCAGTTCATGATCACGTGCTCAAACACCAAAAGACGTGTACAAGATGATAAAGCTGACAGAACAACACAAGGAAGCCCAGAAAGGGAGTATAACTAGGTAAACTGAATAATAACCAAAATCAAAACCAGGGTTGGCTGACCAGAAGCAAGACGTCACCAAAATCAATAGACAAAAAACGAAGAGATGCTATGCCTGTTATATAATGGGACACGTTGCAAGTGAGTGGAAGTCTTACCAGAAACAAGAGAAGCGTGACTGTCACAATGGATGTTGCTGCTAGAAGAAATAGAAGAGACAAGTCATAAAATTCACCAAAAGAATGAAATGTCGTTTCCATTATTAAATACCGTTTGATTGATGACCAACTCAAATTAGCAAACATGTGACAAACAGAAAGGTGTCAACAAACAACATGGCAGCAAGTGAAGGCTATGTCAATGGCATAAGTGAAAGTCTCACGAGATACTGGGTGCAGCAGCGAGAGCACATCCAGTATCTAATGGCCAGATGATGTACAGGGTGTAACGTGTTATGATTGATGGTACAATGAGAAAATTTTCTGTAGAAAGAATACAAGTGAAAATTCCATATTATGTGTGTGAACTTGAGGCCTTGTGTATGAAGGCACCCATCTATGACTTTGTAACTAGTAATATACCAAACAGAAATTTGGAGGAACCAAACAGGAAAGATACTGGTAAGGCATCTGCAGTCACCACAAGGGATCAAGAAAGAAAAGGTAAATAAGACATTCATCCCCTGCAAGTTTCAAAAGGTGATGTCCCAAATGTAGGCCTATGGGAATTGAAGAAAGACGTAACTGTAGAAACTCAGGAGAAAGTCAAGCACAATGCCAAGGGGTAGAGGGACTCAGAATATAGAGCTGGAAGGGTATGCTGTAACAGATCTATCAAGGAAGTTAAACAGATGTACCAATAGAATATGAGACTCAGGTGATGAAGCTGGCTCATGAGTCAATTGTGATAGGACATCTATAAACAAAGACGGCAGACAGTAGCTTCCACTGATCAGGAGTCAGAGATGTAACGAAATTTTGCAAGTCATGTGATATCTGCCAAAGGACAATATCTAGAGGAAAGGTACCCAACTGTGCCATGAGTGAGACCCCTCTCACAGAGGAGAAATTCAGGAGAGCAGCCGTTCACACGAATGGATCACTAACGTGTATTCAATAAAGATAAACAGTACATGCTTACAGTAGTCAGCTATGTGACATTACTCAAAAACCACAGGAGTGCCAAAGATAGATATAGAGAGAATAGTTGAAGCCTTCCTTAAGAAGTCTTAAATGACAGAGGGGCCCACTTTGCCTCATAAATGATGCAAGAGGTGTGTAAACTCAACATCACTAGACAACTCTATCATCCCATACACCCCACATACAATGGACTTTGTGAGAGAGTCAATGGAGACACCAAACAACTGTTAAGTTCCTGCAGGTAGTATTATTTGTTTACCAAGAAGTCCCATAAGCGAGTACAGAATGTTGACTCTTTGAGTTACTGTATGGAATAATAGTATGAGGTCCAATGCAGATACTGAAAATACAGTGGACGTGAGAAGAAGAGGAGAAAAAAAACCATAACCTCAAAAGAAGATGAAGATCTACCAGACGTAAAAACTGGGTAGAGATGAAAAGTACAAAGACATCAACATCAGTAAAGAACTGCCTAGCAAACAGAATAACAATCCACAAGGTCTATCGTGCCAGTACGAAATGTCTTCACAGATAAATCAGATAAGACAGAAGCTTGCGCAGCACAAGATCGAAACCATAACCATGGATCTAATCAGGGTGGAGCCCTACCAGATTACCTATCTAATGAGAAGCCTATGAAGCAAGAAGTTGAGAAGATGTTAGGAGCCATAATTATTAAGCCTTTAATTTCAGCCTACTATTCACCCATGGTAGCTTTGAAAGAGGGGTGGCTCAAACCACATCTGCATAGATTTCCAGAACTGACTCTTGCGGCAAAGTTTGACTACAAACATATGAGAAACTCAAACTAGATAGGGCCAAGTTCTTTACTAATATTAACCTGGGCAAAGGTTACTGGCAGATTCTGATGTAGATAGAACTGAAAGAGAAAATAGTCTTTGTAACACCATCAGATGCAACCAGTTCAAGAGAATGCCATTTAGCTTAGTCAACTCGGCAACGACATTCAGCCAATGATGAGGAAAATGTTCAAAACCACCATCATTAAATATTATATGGACATTCTGACCTACACAGTCAGATGAAAATAGACATACGAGGAAACTCAGAGAGCTGTTCAGGCAAATGAGGGTAGAAGGTTTGCTGTCTAAGTGCTATATTGACTATTCTATGCTAATCAAGAAAAAACAAACCAATAAGGCGAAGTGAGAACACTCACAATAGATGGAATTCTGGAAACTGAAGAACATATTAGGAAGTTCACTTTAGATTGCCAGATTTTCAACAAAAATGTTTATTGTTCAAGCCAGTGCATCAAACATTTGAATTGAAGCAGCAATAACATGAAGTTTTTTCCAGTTTTGTAAGCAAGTGAATAGCTGTTGAGAAGTGAGACCAGACAGTCTGCGTTCAAATTAAAGTGTCTGGGCATCATATCTGTTATCCAGATATTCCAGAACTATCTCTCTAGGAAGGAGGAGTTCCTCATCCAGACAGACCACCAGCCCCTTGTATAAATCTAGATGTGCAAACTCGACAATGAAAAAATCATGAAGTTGGTGTTATACCTCCAGAACTACTGGTTACACCTTGAAGCCATTTAGGGGACTACAAATGTTGGCGGAGACTATGCGAGTAGACGTTTAGCATAAACTGAAAACAGTCTTTGTGTATAGTATAAAGAAATATTGAAAATATTTTATTTTGAAAAGGGGCTTATTGTTAAATATATATGATTATTTGACTTTAAATTAATGTTAGCATCATGATTTAGATAATTTACATAGCACGAGTATTGAAGTTATTTTTAGAAGTGAAAGTTATTTCAAGTTTGTTTACATAACCATTTACGAATGATTTCGTTGTGTAGTTCAATTGTTGTGAATTGATATGTCACTCAAACCTTCTGAATTTTTCTCGTTACTTTGAGTATTTTTGCATCATAATTGTTGCTGTCCGCTGTGTCCACACACACGTATGCGTCGAGACAGAGTTAGTTGGACAGACAGATCTAGACTACGTGATTGCGAGTTAAGCTAGAGTTGCATTTTTAAAAATTGAAATTATCGCAAATTGTATTGTAAGAACAGGGTAGAGAAGAATAATCTATCCTGTGAACTGTGCTCTAAAGTAAGAGAACCAGTCTGATCTATCCTGTGAACTGTGCTCCAAAGTAAGAGAACCAGTCCATGTGGACTTTAAAGAAAAGGGACAATTTAAACCTCTGGATACAACCGTGGTTAACAGAGACAAACACTTGTATATATTAAAAACAAATGGACTGTTTGCTGCTTGCTTGTTAAAATTTATCGTCCATACATACGTAAAAACTCGACCGCTTTGCTCTGAACATTTCACTAATTCTGATAGACTAAGCTAATTCCCTATTTTATATCATTTATATATTGTTAACTTGAAAATGCACATACGAAACGGCAGCATTATTAGTCTGTGAGCACATTTTTGATGACTTCAGATAATTTTAATAGAATGCAAATAACTTAAAGTTACTTACTGATAAAATAACAGTATTATTACCCGAGCTAATAACACGATATAATGTTAGCTACGTTTTCAAAAACCGAGCTGGAATATTCAAAGTAACACTAATAAAGTTAACAAGTGATTGTATTCCGACTTCTGCTTGTAGGACAAATATAATCTAATACACGTAAAAGTTAATGAATGATTGTTTTCGAATTTCGCGCAAAGCTACACGAGAGTTATCTGCCCTAGCCGTCCCTAATTTAGCAGTGTAAGACTAGAGGGAAGACTAGTCATCACCACCCACCGCCAACTCTTGGGCTACTCTTTTACCAACAAATAATGGGAGTGACCGTCACATTATAACGCCCCCACGGCTGAAAGGGCAAGCATGCTTGGTGTGACGGAGATTCGAACCCGCGACCCTCGGATTACGAGTCGAACGCCTTAGCACACTTGGCCATGCCGGGCCTACGCTCCTCTGGAACCTGCAATGTTAAAAACAAATATTTGACCAATATACTATAGGTTGAAGAAGATTTTCAGAAACACTCCAGACAGAATTTTAAAGCCCTAAAAGTCTAGTTTCATAGAACTTCACCAAAGTATTTGGCTTTTAACTTAACGTTCTCTTCAAGCTATAATGAAACAAAAGAAGTTATCGCTCAGCGAGAACTTCCTACTCGGTGGAACGATGGATTTGTATCGATCCTTTCAACGTCGTCACAATCCCATTTACCTGAAAGACTTGCTACAACTAAATCCATTTTCACTATTCTCATATACTGTTCTTATCCCACAAAGAACATCATATATTGAGCACGATTCAAACCAAGCATCCTCTTTCAGAAAGACAAATTCAATAATTTTTATAACCTTTCTGTAAAACCCATGATTAATGTTGTTACCTCCATTTCAAGTCCAGATGCGCACTTTGCAAGGAAAAATTACTTCCATTGCAGTTCTCTCTCAGAACATGTTGCTCGCCATCTACAAAATAACTTTACTACAGAGTCTCCCACACAACCCCTAATATTTCGGGTTGAGACCATCCAAGTCCTTACTTATGTATGTCCTGATACGCATTTTCTATTCAAAGATTCATTTGCTAATAAACTCTTGAACCAATCTCAAACCCACTTTCTTGTATTGGCTACATAAGCATGTTGTGGCATCCTAGTAGATTTCACCACCGTTTCTAATAGAATAGGAACTTTACAAACTGTGACACTGTGCGTCTGCTTGTTTGTAGAGATATCTAAGCTAATTTGATCAGAATGAAAAACCAAAGCATTAACAAAGGGGAAAATTTCATAAAACTATTCTTACAGAGGTGTTTGTTTAATGGCCTCTGTCATGTACGCCATTTTTAATCACACACAAAGGATTTCAGTTACCACAACATTTCTCACTGTTAACTATTCTAAGGGAAAGAAAGTTACGTTTTTTACCTTCAAGACAGTCGTGTTACCTTATAAAGGCTAACTTTCAGAACGATTACCGAGTACTTCTACAGATGTCGAAATACGTCGAGCATAAACAGCGATCCTGAATAATAAAGTGGCTAATTGGAATAGCAGCTGGTTTTCTTTACCGCTCTCAAGTCCTTAAGTGAAAAACAACATGTCTCTTATCAGCGGTCAATGTTTTCACGCGCTTTCTTGCTTGCTGACCCGAACAAGACCACCAAGGTTACAGGTAAGTTATATAGTCACAGACGTGAGAAACTGAACCAGTTGCTGCACTGCGATTCTCGTTCGTGACGTCTGAGAATACACGAAAAACAAGGTTTTACGTAAAAAAAGAAACAAAACTTAACGATACGGTGCTCCAAATATTATGAACGTGAAAATGGTTTGTTTGTTTTTTTGAATTTCGCGCAAAGCTAGTCATCATCACCCACAACCAACTCTTGAACTATTTTTTTACGAACGAACAGTGGGATTGATTGTATATTATAACGTCCATACGGCTAAAATAACGAACAAGTTTGGTTTGCAGGGAACTCGAACCCGTGACTCTCAGATTGCGAGTCGAAGGTCCTAACCACCTGGTCATGCCGGACCCGTGAAAAGTGAAATGCATTCGATGCTATAAACCTTCATCAAAACAATTTCCTTTCGTTAATGTTTTCTTAATGAAAAGCTATACAATGGTCTATCTCCATTCTGCCGACCTCGGAGAATCGAACCTCCATATATTAGAGCTGTAAAGTCCGTTAACTTACCACTAACACACAGAGGTACCACATTTCGTGAACACAAACACTAGAATGAATACACGACTCACGTTTGAAGCCATGTAACTAAATGGCACTTTTAAATAAAAGCTGCCCAAAAGAAAGTTGGGCACACACTTGGGATCAACTAAAAAGTGGTGTTTTATTCCTGTGAGGCCAAACACCCAAATACCGAAACGTCTGGCACAATGGAAGCTCGGATAGAATGTATGCAAATCAATATTAAGCAACCCTAAAAACACACACATTTGCGTTTTCCTAATATTCTAAACGTTTTCCACACGCATTACCTCACACTCTGACTTCTTCAAACAGTATAATAACGTTTATTAATTTGAGCTATTTTAAACACCTATCCTTTAACATATGTGCATCACAGCGGCATGTCTGTGGACTTATATTGCTGTAATCCGGGTTTCGATACCCGTTGTGGGAAGAGCACAAATAGCCTATTGTGTAACTCTGTGTTTAACTTCAAAACAATAAGTATAATACTTGAACGTCTAGACTAGGGTTGGTTATCTAGAAAATGGGTTTCCCGTATTTGTTAAGACCCCAGTTTGAAAACACCTGCTCTATAACACCATATATCACAAACACTAATTACGTTCTTTTGTTAAGAACTCATAGCAACAAACGTCTGTAAAAAGCCGGACTTTATAAGTTTTATTGTAAACCTCTATTATTGGTTGCTGCTTATAATCACAAAGGTAACCCTAAATTTTCCCATCTCTGGGATCGAAACCACCATTCCTCAAGCACCAAGTGAACGTCCTAACAACTGAACAAACAGACAGTTTCCTTAGATACTGCTAGGAAGGTATTTCTAGAACTTAAACCACCACAGATCCAATTATCCAACCGCAGTCACCGTAACCCTAGCTACCTGTCAAATCATAGGTGTGTCTGTGTTATTCCAGTCCTATCAGAGCTGTCGGACAGAGAAATCTGTACAGTACAGATAATAAATCAATGAACAGTTGTTTAAACAGCCCGCATGTTTCAAATTGCGAGTTTGAATGCTCAGCTACAATCATGAAAGTTCGAAAAATATAGTTATGTATTTCCAAAGAGGTTTGGCGAAATCTCACTTCTTCAATAGAATGTCTTCGCACTTCATTACTGTGACAGGTATAGAAATCCCAAGCATTAGGGGGTACCAATTACATTTGTTATCTTTTTGAGTGGGTATACTCCGATTCATTTACATTTTATAATAAACTGTTTCAAATCGTGATTCAACAACGTTCTGGAGGACGCGGAAAAAAAGGGATTTCAACAAAGACACTTGTCTTATTAACAAAGTATTATTAATGACGCTTCCGAGAGAAAAGCTTTGACATACAGATGTCACATTCCGTACACATGTAGTGTCTAACGAAGGACATCTGCGTCACGAGACAGCTGTTATTTTAAACTTGTGTATGCTGCTTGTTATTCACTGAGCCTGTGTTGGTACCATGCCAGTGTGTCTAGCATCAAATCCATATAAAAACAACGCAGCTCGATAAAACAGAACACTTTTGATGACGAGAAACCACTTGAAATAAAAATATATCTCGTAAGGTTAAGAGAGTAAGAGTTTGAACATTGCAAATCAAATAAACACAACACAACCACAGAAAACACACAGATATTAAGTAGGAAAACAAATATGAACAAAGGCAAAATCAAAGAAGCCTTACCTATAGAGCAACTGAAACCAAAATTAAACCAATATAAAGAAACATCTTTGCACCTATACTAATTAATAACCTAACATACAACGCCCCCTACAATCCCGTACCCGTTTATATTCTCGTCCCTAAGACATGTATCCGTCAACGGTCACATTCAAATTCTCTCTTTCTTAACCTGAAGATGACCTATGAAGGTCGAAACGTTGTTCTCTGCTTATCAATAAACGTGTTAATACCCATACCAGCCGTTCTGAGGATCATTTCTTTGCTGAAGACTTAAAATACAGGGATTGGAGGATATCGTAAATGTTTGTTTGTTTGTTTTTGAATTTCGCGCAAAGCTACTCAAGAGCTATCTGCGCTAGCCGTCCCTAATTTAGCAGTGTAAGACTAGAGGGAAGGCAGCTAGTTATCACCACCCACCGCCAACTCTTGGGCTACTTTTTTTTGCCAACGAATAGTGGGATTGACAGTTTCATTATAACGCCTCCACGACAGAAAGGGCGAGCATGTTTGGTGCGACGGGGATTCGAACCCGAGACCTTCAGATTACAATTCGATTGCCTTAACCACCTGGCCGATGTCGTAAATGACTATTGTATTGTGTCTATATAAATAATACGCTTACGTTTGTTTGTCTGTTCGCAACCTTTCTCGCAAATTTATCGAGGAAACACATTTCTCACTGTCGAAAAGCTTGAACAGTGCGCGCGAAAAGAATGAAACAAAAACAATTCAAGTGAAAGACATGGAAAATACCGTTAATGTTTCGCGAGTCACAACTAATACAAAGTCCAGTTCACCATGAGCCAGGGCCGAATCGTGGGCATTGAGTTAGGCGCATTCCCATTGGACGACAACGCAAAGGGGGCGTCAATTCCCGACTTCTGACAAATCGAACAAATGTGTCGTGTGTGTGAGTGCTATCAAATACCTACGAGTCAACCACCGAGGTGTGCAAACCACGCACGTTATATGAAGAGAAAGCTACAGTGTACACGGGTACGGGATATAGCTTTAAGACCAGGATATAGGCTTAACAACATGTGGAATAATTATTGCTTATTTTTGAGTTTCACACAAACCGAGGAACTTATCCATACATACAATGTATTGGGGGGGGGGCGCTTTCGGTCTGGACTCTCCTGTCCCGCATTTGGGGTGTACGTGGTTTTCTGTAAACATAAACTCGTGCCATGAACATTGTTTGTTTATAATAGAGCACCATTTTCGTGTGTTTGCAATACAAAAAAGAAACAATTATAGCTGATGTACCAATGAGAGGAAAACGCTGTAAGAAGCTCTGACTAGCCGAACCCTAAAAATTCAATCAATTCATGACAACACTTAACTTTTAAGAAAATGGACAAGAAGTTCTTATTACAACTTATCTGTTCCAATAGGAAGGTGTGGGTCCAATATCTTCAACATGTACATTTTCGGCATATATTGTTACTATGTTTTTAACATGCGTATCACAAATGATAAACAAAGCATGTAAACATTACTATCCATCTACACCGGTGGGTTCAGTGCGCACAGGTGGAGTACATGTAAACATTTCATGCGAACACGTATACCCGTACATGCACCTGCAAAATACACGTGTATATGGAGAAAACTTAGAGCTGTAAAAAGAGAAAGAAATTACTAAACACATAAAACTATCACCAAACCTTCATCGATCAAAAGTGTACGGTTTTTGCACCAACGTTAACTCACAACCGGTTGGGTCCATCGTATTTAGTAACTTTAGGTTTTTCCTTTTTATTACGCAACGTACAGCGTCAGTTCGCCGAAACACCCAACTCTCTCCACAAGGAAATTTTACGTTTTTCCTTTTTATCACGAACCGTACACCGTCAGTCTGCCTAAACACCCAACTCTTTCCACAAGGAAATTTTACGTTTTTCCTTTTTATTACGCACCGTACACCGTCAGCCTGCCTGAACACCCAAGTCTCTCCACAAGGAAAACATTTATTTACGCCAAAAATAATATTCCTTGTCTATAAATTGCTCATTTATAAAGGATTTTAATTAACAAGTTACTGAATCTCACGAGTGTATACAAAACCGCTAAACCAAGGGACGTGCTGATAACGTTGGCTCAACAGCTAGTGAGTAACTTCAAGTTAAATAAATAATGTACCATACATATTTCAGAAAAGTTTCTAATGGATTATCTGATTTTGTTTGTGGAAGGTACGTAACGTTTGATAAATTTTGTCGTATATAAATATTTTGGTCATCTGTGTTTTAAATGTTTGTTTAGAGATGGTTTTCTGAAACTAAATTAATATTTAAATAAAAGAAGTGAACGTACTGTAACAATAAGGGAAAATTATCTTTATAGCTAAAATGCAAATACGACAAAAATCAAACATTGTTCATTTACAATCGATGCGAATCTTCCACAGAAACGTTAACACAATTGAAAGATCCTAGTTTTGTATAGTAATGTTTAAAATTGGTTCTTTTCGACAGTTATATACTGTGCTTCGTGTAAAAAATAACAGGCCCAACAAATTCAAGGTATTTGTTTTTATAAGAAAGTCTCCACACATAATTTTGAACTATTGCTCAAAGACAATGTTTTTGAATTTTGGGCAAAGCTACACGAGGGCTGTCTGCGCTAGCCGTCCCTAATTTAGTAATGTAAGGCTACTACTCTTGGGCTACTCTTTTACCAATGAATAGTGGGATTGACCGTCACATTATAACGCCCTCACGGCTGAAATGGTGAGCATGTTTGGTGTGATGGGGATTCGAACTCGTGAACCTCGGATAACGAGTCAAACGTCTTAACCCATCTGGCCATGCCGGGGCCTCCCTAAGACAAAGCGGGTAGTCAACAGCAACACACTCACTGATTGGCTGTCACTCTCACAACGAGCCCACAGATAAAAGCGCGGGAAATATAATGTGGTTTCGCACGGATTCAAACCCGGTTTGCAATCTCTGACGTACGGACCTTAACCTCAGGGTCAACTCGGCGATCATGATTAGTAAGTCAGCAGAGGCTAACTTCTGTGATATGTTTTGTAAGTGAAAGACAGAGAAACGTGACAGGAAACAATGGACAGAAGATTCTTTCTAGTTTCATCACACAGATCATATAAAAGTCTGAAAATGACGTAGTACCGTTACCAGCTGGCAACAACAGACGCTGACAGATCACTGTGACAAAAGCTCTAAAGTCCGCACTGTAATTATAACACAAGTAGAAATATACCCGGGAATCCACATCTTACGTCATTGCACGTGAACGTGCTGCTCATCCAGTAAATTGTGAGAACACAAATGACGACCAAATATCTCGTATGAAAAAAACAGAAGGAAAATCGCTAATTTTTGTGTAGAACATACAAAGGGCTCCAGCAGTAATGAATTAGTAGAATTAGTTATAATTTCATTACATAATTTTCTTTTACGGGTGACTTGTCTTCTTAAGGGCCTTATAACCAACAAAATAAGGGCACACAGGAATATTTAGGCAAAAATAGTTTAAAAGCTGATGAGATAAGGATATGATATAGGTCCAGCTTCTCTGATACTGATACATCAGTTACTGATGAGGAGTGGAATTATCCGAAACTAGTATAACACACGCTGATCAAAGTGTTAACTGAACTATTAACACTTTTACTGATAAGCAGAAACAGCACTTTGACCTTCTTAACGATTATCTGAAGATGACCTAGGAAGGTCGAAACGTTGTTCTCTGCTTATCAATAAAAGTGTTAATACCCATACCAGCCGTTCGGAGATGCATTTTTATTTCAAGTGGATTTCTCATAATCAAGAACTGGATGTCCCTTGAAAGTAGATTTTGAAATTAAACAATTTTTCAGAATACTGAGTATATTTATTACACCCGCTACTGTGCGGCTATATATTGTCAAGTACTAAACAGTGACCAATGCCAGTTTCTTCACCTATCCAGTCTATTTATATTCAGGCTTTTCTCTGACTACAAAGCACGTTCAGACCAATTATATGTTTAGAGACAAAGAAAAACTTATAACCAGAGTTATTCGTAGTTAAAGCCAAATCAAATGGACTATTGGGTCGGGAATTGGGTACTTTTGTCAGGATCTGGGAGTGTCGGACACTTCTTCTTCCCTCGTGCACAGTTATATATAATTGTTCAAAATACATCAACTTCTCTGCAAAATGAGATACGTGCGAGAGTTCTGCACCACTTACACTCTTTACTTACAACAACCCATTTCAAAGCCATGTTCATTCATATACCAAGTGCAGCATTTTGTATAGGTTTATTTTTGAATTTCGCGCAAAGCTACACGAGGGCTATCTGCACCAGCCGTCCATGGTTTAGCAGGAAAAAAAAAACTAGATGGAACGAAGCTAGTCATCACCACACAACACCAACTCTTGGACTACTCTTTTACCAACGAACAGTGGGATTGATAGTCCCCTTATAACGCCCCCACGGCTGAAAGGGCAAGCATGTTTGGTGTGAGAGGGGTATCTAACCCGCGACTCTAAGATTGCGAGTCGACATTTTGTATCGGAACATACATTTCTTCGCTGGGCGTGTATAGTCTTACACATGAACAGTGCCGTATATTGCGATGCATTCATTTTATTAGTTCATGACAAGCGTATTACATAATACGCTATGCCAGTAACTCGAGGTTTTGCATCAGTTTGCACTAATCGTCTCTAATTTAGCAGCAACAGATTAGAGGAAAGGCAGCTAGTCATTATCCACCCTTCTCCAACGCCAACCCTTGGCCTACTATTCTTTTATCAACGAATGGTGGGATTGACCGTAACAATGTAATGCCCCCCCACAACTGAAATGGCGAGGATATTCGGTGACCGGGATTCGAACTCGTGACCCCCAACTCATGAGTCGTGCGGCTATAGTTCGACTTGAAGCACGTGATGATCTCAGATTCAATCCAACCACAAGAGCAATCCACCGGTGAAACATTAGGGCGATAAGCGTTCCTGGTGGTGCTGACATACAATCTCGAAACAAACGTTTCGGAACGTCTACTGAAGTCATTTTTTAAAACCGCTGTCACGTGAGAGTAAAGGCTGGAAATTCACTATATTCGTTTATTTTTTTTTATAGATATTTCAGATACACCATGAATAAATACTAATAATTACATACAGTTAGTTTCACTGTTAGTGAGATAGTATTAATAAATAACAAATTTTAAAATAATTAGGAAGGAAAAAAGGTAAAATTTTGAAACAAATGTTAATTTTATGTATTTGTCTGTAATACGAGCACAGCTATACACTCAAGGATTAAAACACGTTTCGATTTTTCCGCTGAGCCACTTCAATCAGGTTTTAGATGTAGTCCAATTTCAACTGGAATAAGTCTACTTAAACTGACTACACCCGTTAATTTTAGTGAGCTCGAACTACAAGAATGCTGCTGTAACGTAACATTAAAAACATGCAATATATAGGGCTGGCACTAAGGGGTTCCTGGGATGAGCCGTGCACTTCCATACTTCACTTTGGATCAAAGGTCATCCTCCTTAGCGGTATAAAAGATTTGCCAAAAGCTTCAGTGTCATCCTAAAATCAATGAGAGAAGGAGACGGACCCGGCTTCATACAAAACTAGATATACAGCAACGTACTGGTTTCTATATATATTATTGACATTACATCTGACCAACACTGGGTCATAATTACTGTCGCAAAACACTCAAGTTATCTCCTACAATGTTAGTGCCAATACATCGTCGGATAAAGGTAACATTCTATTGGAGTGTATAGAATTAGAGGGGCTAATACATGTTAGTTTTAGTAGTTAGCGTCCACATTCCTAAATCGGTTTAGTTTGTTTATAATTTCGCGCAAAGCTACTCGAGGGCTATCTGCGTTAGTCGTTCCTAATTTAGCAGTGTAAGACTAGAGGGAAGGCAGCTAGTCATCACCACCCGCCGCCAATTTTTGGGGCTACACTTTCACCAATGAATA
Source organism: Tachypleus tridentatus (assembly GCF_004210375.1). Lineage (NCBI taxonomy): Eukaryota > Metazoa > Arthropoda > Merostomata > Xiphosura > Limulidae > Tachypleus > Tachypleus tridentatus. The sequence continues at coordinate 22,532,546 of NC_134828.1, read as the reverse complement.
GTGTGACTGACCGTAATATTATAACGTCCATACGGGTAGAAGGGCGAGCATGTTTGGTTTAACGGGGATTCGAACCCGCGACCCTGAAATTATGAGTGGAGCCGTCCTAACCACCTGGCCATGCCGGGCCCCAAATTCGAAAAATTATGTCACGAAAGAAGTAATGCCAAAAATACAAAAATATTAATAAAAACAAAACTAAAAAAGTATGCCATAACGAATACACGACACCTGGTGAAATGTTTATATATCGTGACAAACCACAAGCAAATTGTGAAGTGACACCATATTTTTTTCTAATTTTCGTACACTTAATATCTTTGACGGTACTTTTAAGCATGCTATAGTTTTTACCAGAAAAGCTGTTAAAATCGAACCATAATCATGACAATTGATTAATAATAAATAGTCTTAAATATCAGTAACAGGTAAACCCACTCTGCCGTGTGTCATCAGATGGGTATCCTCGCTTCTAGCGGTGTTTTCTGCCTTTAACCAAAGAGTACCTGACGAGGCTAGGCCTACTTTGTGATTACTAAACACTGAATCAGTAATGTCACATACATTTTATTGTATTATCCCTATTATATTATGACTGATGTAGTTATTACAGTTTAAGAAATGTGATATTAGTTAATACTATTAATAGAATTCATGTTGAATCATTTAAATATAAGTTACCACAACTTCGAGAAACTCACAGTAACTTAACGTTTGTCAGAAATAAAAACGCTTTTACATCAGTAACTATATTTCTAAAGAACTAACAATGTTAAGCCCGTTTAAATAGTCAAAACGCAATAAGAGAATACTTTCCTAACTACGATATAAACATCTTCAAGTTACAAGAGTTGAAATTACACTATAATGTGACGAAACACTGAACGTTGAGTTCATTTTCTCACACAAGATTATGAATTTTTAAGCCTTTTTTGCTAACAATAAAAAACTAAGAATGTACAGGAATAAACGTTAAAGTATAATAATATTAATCGTTACGCTGTGAATGTCTTTTGCTAGCGAAGGGCAATTATATTCAACTTTAAGTGACAGATATTTTAATCACATAGAGAGTCCCCCTGGTGTCGCAAAGCATGTATTATCATAAACAAAAAACGTAACACAGTTTCGTAAAAAATCGGAATATAAAACTGTAAATACAACGGACAACATACCACAGCGGACTTTACTTCAACACTCATTCGGCAATTCGAAGAAATATTTTCATTATTTACATTTCTCATATCATACCGCGAAGCAAGTACAGCTCGCTAGTTCATCCCTTCAAACACAACCGCTGACACACGGACGTATTTGTTACAATTCACAGAGCGACTTTCAGGCCGTAGCGGTACGACTGGTTTTTGCACAAAGGAAGGCTTGACTAAAGCGTATACAGGAAACTTCGCCTGTATCTTAGCGTTAAACAAAAGAGTCGAAAACCAACAGTCGACACGTAGACATTTAAACACGTGGCAACAGATAAGTGAATCCCCCACTAATTAACACAAACAAACACACCTAAAATTACCAATTACATGGAAAGAGACAGGGAAGTTAGGAAAGAAATGGGTAAAAAAATATATCGTTTTTCAAGATAAGGCAACTAGTATGACAAGAAACAAGCGCAAGCTATAAATTATATGGTCTGTTAACAACGTGAGGTTACGTGGAAACATATTGTTCAGTGCTCTGAGACGCGAGTTCACCTTTACGGGACTTACGCGTCCGTCTAATAGCATAAAAACGAGAAAAATCGTAAACTTACCATTTGATAAGAAAGAACCTTCTCTGTTCGAATACTAAAGCTTGATTTCAGTTAACTTTGAATTCCGGTAGTCTAATAAAAAAAAATCACTTTCTGAGGGAGAAAAAAAATATGCAAAATTCACTCAATGGAACAACCAGGAACGTTGAGATCAGATGAAAAGGCACAATTCGTGTTTCACTAAGAACAAGATGTCGGGTAACTGTTTTAACAAATAAAAATTCCGTGTCTCTTTTCACTCCAGTTCCAATTTAATCTTATTTGACTTGAGAGGCGTGTTGAACAGGTGTTTACATAAAAAAGTACAACTTCAACCTGGGAGAACAGGGGACAGAAAGGAAGATCCCGGATGAACAGTGGCAGAGAGGGAGAGAGAGAGAAAAAAAAGAGAAGAAAACTCGATCACTGAGCGCGCAAAATCAGAAAAGTTCACTTCACTTTTAATGCCGCGAAGCAGAAACGTGAGAGCCACAAAATGCACGTCAGACGCACACTAGCCTCGTACCCAGACAGCGCTTCTTTAACAAGCGCGTATTAACGAAAACAAAGTAAACCAATCAACTTGCCCTCTCGACGGGCTTATTGGATGGTGCTCCTAAACGTTAGGCCTTCAGTCAAATTATTTTAGGATTAACAAGCGATTGGTAGACTTTCGAAAAAAAAAAATAATGTGATCCGTCAAAACAATTTTAATATTTTGTATCACTTTCTAGAATTTATTATTATAAGTTCAACACAGTTATTTCAGTGCCAGACAAATACTTATTTCAAAATAGTAGTGAATCCAACTAAGTCTATCCATCACCGTGACAATGGTTTAAAAGAACCATAACACAATATCTCAACAGTAACAATACGTGCACACAAGCCACATCATTAAACCTTCTGGGCATTCCGGATACATGTATTTACCTAAAAAAAATATTTATCTTCTATTTAGATCCATAATCTACCCAAATAATTTTATAATTCCCAAACTATCTTAACTTTATATTATTTATTTATATATATAATTCCGGATTACTTTTATACACTAACGTGTACCATAACAATGACGTCACATACGCCTATTTACGAAATTTGGAACACTTATAAACAAATAACTTGTCAAACATTTCGATTACAGGAATCTCTCTTTCTTTGTCTGAAGACGAAATTAACACAATTATCATTAAAACAGTAAATTGCTGTATGATAAACACAAAGCTGACAAGAAGTTCCTTGCTTTGGTCTCTCATCTTTCTCCGCTGTTTCAGTTAGAAACCGAAGGTACATCTGTACTCGAAATAGAAAGATAAAACAAGTTATATACTCACACAAACGTACTGAACGAGTTGAAATTATATTATAGCTTAAATAGAAAAAAAAATGAAATATTGGTATTACAATGAATCATTCGGTTCTGTAACCATTTAGACGAGATGGCAAGTCTATCGAACTTATTTCAAATACTAAGTTAAGCCTGTATATTTTCGTCATCAATGTAATAACAAAGGCATATGTCCGATCATTACGCAGGGTAAAAGATATACAACTACTTGTATTCAACATATTGTTAACAAACTACCCGGATTTATGTAACATAACATACTCCATGGGTGGGACACAAGTGAACCAAAATCGAAACACGTTTTCGTATAAACACAAACCTCTGCAAACAACCCGTGTTCCCGTGACCAAATTACACAATGAAAATGGAATCGTCTTACTGTGTCGAGTACAACGCATAAAAAATATTTTTTTTTTTGCTACGCACGTGTGATTACAGGTACTTTAAATATTCCTGGACGTTGGGAATGCATATATATAACTAGTAAATATGAAAAGTTTCAGGTGCTATTCAGCCAGGACCGGCATGGTCAAGTGTGTTAAGGCGTTCGCCTCGTAATCCGAGGGTCGCGGGTTCGAATCCCCGTCATACCAAACATGCTCGCCCTTTCAGCCGTGGGAGCGTTATAATGTTACGGTCAATCCCACTATTCGTTGGTTAAAGAGTAGCTCAAACGTTGGCGGTGGATAGTGATGACTAGCTACCTTCCCTCTAGTCTTACACTGCTAAATTAGGGACGGCTAGCGCAGATAGCCCTCGAGTAGCTTTGCGGGAAATTAAAAAAACAAACACACACGCATGCGCATCAGGTTCTTCGCATACCATGTGCGATAACATGCGTACTTTAATTATCGAATGTCCCAGACAACCTGTTACATTTAATATTATAGCTATTATCGACTTGTAGGCTTAGTAAAATTTCTGTTCATATCGTGGTAGGTTCTTAAATTAAGAATAAATAAACACTGTACTAACTCTTCCAAATTTTGAAGTGGTACACTAGAAGCAAGTTAGACAGTCAAGAACATTCAAATGTTTTGGTTATTTTTATTACGAGTAACGAAAAAAAAAACAAAAACGAAAATTTCAAAACCTGACTGTCACCCTTACAACGCACTCACGTTCCCAAAGTACGGAGCGTTTTTTGTTTTCATGTTTTAATGGTGACGGGAAATAACTGTAGGCTACCCCCACTTAACCTTAATGAATACGAAGGTAAAGTGAACAGTCATTACTACCTGTTGATAAAGTGTGAATCTCATACCAAATCAGAATGTCGCCTAACTGACCGGTAAAACATGACTCTCACATGAACTTTTGTTGTCGGTTTTATCAGTGATAAGACTACACTAATGACTAAACAGGGGTTGTAAACAGCTCATGATACACACGTATAATTCGCACCGTTTAGAAGTTCACTTTCCAGTCAGTAATAACGTTCAAGAGCATCGACAAACATCTTACACGCACAAACAGTTCAATAAATGTGTAATGACAAGAAACTCACTTGAAGTAAAAATGTAAAGACGGCTGGTATGGGTATTAAAACTAATTCAAATAAAGTACAGAACAACGCCTTAAGTCAGCTGAACCTTAAGATGACCTAAGAAGGTCGAAACGTTGTTCTGTAATTTATTTTATTTGAAGTTTTAATACCCACACCAGCCGTCTTTATAATATAACTCAATAAATTACACTGCACGCCCAACAGTTCGATTAACTTGCTACTCACATACAAGTTCAGTAAACTACGTTTTATCGAAAAGGATTAACACTGAAGGTAACAGATAAACTTATAATAACCACCGATACCCTAAGCTTACAGATCCATATAAACGGTAATACAAGTAAACAGAGTAACTGGGGATACAAATTTGAAAATAAATAAATATGACAATATTGTTTTTGGTGAAAAGCTTTTCCATTATTCATGTAGCGATTCGTTTAAGCTTGAGCTTGATTGGAAAATAATATGTTAAACTTCAACTGTAAAACTGTAGGCTTACTCACCATATTTCTGTTGTTAATATAACAATACATCCACCTTGCTTACTAGTCGGTCTTAAGTACTATAGAGCAACTAACTACCAGTGAGCAACTTATAAATACTAGGCTAAGAGATCCCGTTAAGAAGTAAAATTCTATAAAGGAAAATAACAGATAGCTTTCTCTTTCCTTTGTTATTAAATCACTAGTGACTTAGCCGAGGGCCTGGCATGGCCAAGCGTGTAAGGAGTGCGACTCGTAATCCGGGGGTCGCGGGTTCGCGCCCGCGTCGCGCTAAACATGCTCGCCCTCCCAGCCGTGGGGGCGTATAATGTTACGGTCAATCCCACTATTCGTTGGTAAAAGAGTAGCCCAAGAGTTGACTGTCGGTAGTGATGACTAGCTGCCTTCCCCCTAGTCTTACACTGCTAAATTAGGGACGGCTAGCACAGATAGCACTCAAGTAGCTTTGTGCGAAATTCCAAAAACAAACAAACAGACTTAGCCATATTCCCTGCTTCTTGGAAGGTTATAACTGGGTCACTTAACTTGTTAACTACTTGTATCTTGAAAAGTCAGGGCCAAAAATCTATAAAACAAAAGTGGAAGTGTTTATGTTAAGGTGTTTTTAATCTCTCTCGTGCAAAGAAAAACGTAAAGTAAAAATAGCCCAAGTTCAATGTCGGACACTTTCTATCATCTTAAAAGTGAGTATGACTCCTGGTGGTCAAAAATAACCAAACTTCTCATGCTTGCCAAGTGACGTATCTCTTAGTGACTTGACATCACACAGAAGTGTTTTATGTGGGTCCAGTATGGCCAAGTGACTCTCAACTCATAATCTGAGGGTCGCAGGTTCGATTTCCATTCCCAAACTTGCTCGCTCTTTCAGCTATGGGGGCGTTATAATGTTTGATGAATCGCACTATTCGTTGGTAAAAGTAGCCCAACAGTTGGCAGTGGATGGTGATGACTAGCTGCCTTCCCTCTGGTCTTACACTACTAAATTAGGAACGGCTAGTGAGATAACCTTCGCGTAGCATTTCGCCAAATTCAAAACAAACAAATCTTATGTGAAACTCTTATTGGGAGCATGACGAAAAACAAACAAACAAAAAGCACCCATTGAGGACGACACTTTGGATGAAAACTGTTCCACTAATGGATATGTTAGCAAGACTGGTGAAAATTCTCTACGGAGGGAGATGGTTCCAGTTGAAAACTAACCACAGATGATTCCACTGATGATGCTAGATTTGGCGACCCGCTCCAAAGAAAATATCTGCGAATAACTTTGATTTCCTGCTGTGTGCAAGTAAACAACATCTGAATTTAGCGTCAAGCACCGGTTAGATGAATCCATTACACCCTTTCGAACATGTTCTCCACGTAGAACAAGTTTATAAATGCAGATTTATGTTTGAACATGCTTGAACATTCAGACGTTAAAACAACAACAAAAATGTTAAATTACATATCCATATCTCTTCAAAATAAGCAAAAATAAACAAATCAATGATTAGTCGTTGTGGATATCTCTCATCTATAATGGCGGTTTTAATTCGATTTATATCTATTCTTCACTCCAGCTTATTGAAACACATACGTAGGGTAAACGCAAAAATCATAAACCCCCGTGATTTTTCTAGGCTTAGCCCCTACTGTATACGTCGTTGATATAATGTCACACCGGGAAACCCTTTCCCATGCTAAACATAGTAAGTCAAGAAAAACATAAGCTATTGAAATACAGACACGTCTAAGGAAACTCATGGTAACGAATATCGTAGTAATGTAGTGTGTGTGACATTTGTGACACCTTGGATTACACTACTCTTAACCGTGGAGGTGATCGGCTCACTTCGCATAAGTATCGAGGCATTGATAATACAGCTACATCTTAAAATACGCTACATACAAGAAGGCATTTATTCGGAAGTTTGAAAAACGATACTGAAAATACAATTTACGTTTTGTACTCAGATAAAAGCGCCCTCCAGTGACACTTTAACAAACTACCCATTAATCTAGTGCACGTTTTACATCAAAATCAGCTACGTATTTTACTCACATAACGAATAATTACTTGGGGAAGTGGAATATGGGTTTAATTTGCTTTGAATTTCGCGGAAAACTATTCGAGGACTATCTGCACTAGCCGTCCCTAATTTAGCAGTGTAAGACTAGAGGGAAGGGAACCAGTCATCACCACCCACCGCCAACTCTTGGGCTACTCTTTTACCAACGAATAGTGGAATTGACCGTCACATTATAAGGACTGAAAGGGCAAACATGTTTGGTGCAACGGGGATTCGAACCCGCGACCCTCAAATTACGAGTTGAATGCCTTAACCAGCTGGCCATGCCGGGCAGGGAGTTTGGAGATAAACAGACGGTATGCATGAAATGCGAATATAAAGAATGTTCGTATTTGTGGACGGAACTTAATGAAAACAGTTTGTAACAAATACCTTGTGTTATCCAAACTACACTTCACTGTATCTTAGCCACAAATATCATTTAGCCAGTGTGTGTGTGTGTTGGCTGGCTCGACTACTGTAGTTTTTGAAACAGTGACTAAAAACATTTTCACCTTGTAGACAAGTGTTAATCAGTCAAAACAGTCAATTATTACTTTTGACAATGCAAGATATGCAACTAGTGCCTGATGAAAACACTGTGGATTTAATAACAAAGGAAGGAAGGGGGGGACATTAACTAACATTATCCTTTGTACAATTTAAGGAAGGGGGGGACATTACCTAACATTATCCTTTGTACAATTTAAGGAAGGGGGGAACATTAACTAACATTATCCTTTGTACAATTTAAGGAAGGGGGGACATTACCTAACATTATCCTTTGTACAATTTAAGGAAGGGGGGAACATTAACTAACATTATCCTTTGTACAATTTAAGGAAGGGGGGACATTACCTAACATTATCCTTTGTACAACTTAAGGAAGGGGGGACATTACCTAACATTATCCTTTGTACAACTTAAGGAAGGGGGGCATTACCTAACATTATCCTTTGTACAATTTAAGGAAGGGGGGACATTACCTAACATTATCCTTTGCACGATTTATGGTTCTCTAACGGGTACCCTCAGCTAGTATATGTACATATATATATGCGATTAGAATAATGAAACAATATAATTGCAGTTTGTCACTGTCCATACCCGGATTTATTGTATTCGAAACATAAAATATAAGCAACGCTCACACCACGCTTGTGCATGACGTCAGATTCAGCACAAAAAATATTTAAAATCTGTCTTATCAATGTTTATACAAAACGCTAACTACAGGAGTCGGAAAAGTCTGGTATGAAGAATGAAAAGAAACAAAATGAGAGAGGCCAACTTGTAAACATAGAAAAGATGGCTTGTCGTAAGTATATCATGGCTCGTCGGAGTTTTCACCACAAACCGGATATATATTAGTTTACAGCCTTACCATCTTTGTTGGAAAAACAAATACGTTTCCTAGTAGGCGGTCTTTTCCTAAATATCCACATGTGGGAAGGGTTGTTGGTAATGCTATCCTGTTTGAAACATCAATATGTTACGGAAGTCTTTATGTATTCACGAATCCTTTAAAAAAAAATCCAGTTTGTACAAGCGTAGCCTGAAAACAGACGCTAATGTTATAGGATAATTAAACTTACGGAAGCTTGTGTGCAGTTAAATGTTTATTTTCGAATTTCGCGCAAAGCTATACGAAGACTATCTGCACTAGCCGTCCCTAATTTTGCAGTGTAAGACTAGAGGGAAGGCAGCTAGTCATCACCACCCACCGCCAGCTCTTGGGATACTCTTTTACCAACAAATTGTGGGATTGACCGTCACATTATAACGCCCCCACGGCTGAAAGGACGAACATGTTTGGTGTGACGAGATTCGAAAACGTGATCCTCAGATTACGAGTCGAGCGCCACCTACCCATGCCAGCAATTATATGTAAAGACTATTGTAAAGGTATTACAATCCTGGAATCCTACGAATTTATTTACAAAACAACAACCTTGATTTGTTTGACAAAGAATTTACTCAAAAAAATCCAAGGCAGTCTAAGACACCGGCATATATGGTAGCAGAGTGATAAAGGTATACCACAGATATAATTACCGCGAGCACTATTTGCGCGCGGTTATGCAACCCTAGCACGAACTACCTTTAGTATTTTCGTAACAAAATATTTTAATATTTTATGCAAACGGAATAACTTAGCTCTTTAGACAGAAAATACGTTATTTGTATTTGGTTTTTTTTTCGTCTTCAAATGTTTGATACAGACTGTCTGTACGTAGAAATTATACAACATCTTATTAAGCTGAGGTTAAAGCCTGTTTTTTTTTGTACGAGGCTCGTACACGATTTTTGAAGTACTGGGCTTGTGCTGGAATTCTCTCTCTCTCTCACACACACACACATACATACACACTCAAGGCCAACCTGTCTTCTATTCCTTTCACAATGAAACTTTTCTCCAGACGTGGAGACTACCAGTGGAAGTCGGATGTAGCATGTACTTTAAACAGTTAGTCCTTCGTTCAGAATTGACCGGCCCCGGCATGGCCACGTGGTTAGGGCACTGAGTTCGTAATCTGAGGGTCGCGGGTTTGAATCTCCGCCTCACTAAACATACTCGGCCCTTTCAGCCATAGGGACGTTATAATGTTCAATTAATCACACTATTCGTTCATAAAATAGTAGCCCAAGAGATGGCGGTGGGTGGTGATGACCAGTTGCCTTCCCTCTAGTCTTAACACTGCTAAATTAGGGACGGATAGCGCAGACAGCACTCGTGTAGCCTTGCGTGAAATTCAACACAAACCAAACCTACTTTATAAACTAATTGGGAAATTTTAAACGTTATTTCAGTATAATCGATCGTATTAAAAATTACCGTTACACACATTTTTTCTCTTTTCTGAACACGGCGAACGAAAAGATCTGTCAGGCTCGGCATAACCCAATGGTCAGGACACTCGATTCGCAATCTGCAAGTCGCGAGTTCGAATCTCCTTCCTTCATCGAACATGTTTCAGTGATAGCTGTCGTGTAGGTTAACGCGAAATTCTAGTTAAACGCTTGTGGTTATAAGGTTACCGGTAGATGATAATAAAATATTCTGGATTAAGTGATTACTGATATTATTTTAGTTCAGATGTAATTATGATGTCTTGGGTAAAGTTCTACAAGAAAATGTCAGTAATCATACTTAGCTTACTTCCACGTGACGTAAAAATCTCTGGAAAGGACATTCGCTTACATATTAGGCTAACATGGTAAAGACAGAGTTAACATCTGTGACAAAAACGTAACTTCCCTTTTCGTTCATCAATTTCTTTGCAAGTAATGTACTGATTTAATTAAATATCTTCACATTTCCTTCCGTTGTCAGCCCTCTTGTGACAAAATACTGAACTACGTGTTCTTTGGCATGTTTTACCAATTTTACAAAACGAATGAGAACAATAATGAATTGGAATTCCCCGTTAAAAACCTGAAATAGTATTATACCAAAAGTAAAAACTAGCAATGCCCAGACGATACATGTCTGAGATGCTAACAAACTTTCACACAGACGTCACCATGACATTCGCCAATGATCGTCTTTTGTTTAAATCTTATTTGGGTGATACTACTTACAATTAACGTTGTAGTGAACTGAACCATAACTTTATAATCATTACCAAAACAAGCCGCGATTTCCACTGGTATATTGGTTTTAGGGGTGAAGGTTCCAAATATAGTTTTCTTTTTCCATCAAATGATGTAGGGTTAACTACGTAATGCAATACTTGTAATATTTACCTTGGGTAAGGTAAATTTTTCTCTCCGAAATATACGTCAGCACGCTTCATGTTATGTCCAGCTGCTCTCTTGAATTATTTTAAGCTCTATAATAACTTATAGAAGTTTGTTTTCACATGAGTTGGTTTTGGTGAATATCCAAAGTAAACGCCACAAGTGTCGCTGCCATCGAAAGACCATGGAGTTTCCATTAGGGTTCGGTATCAACATATGTAGGTTATTCTGCATTATTATATTACAGCATATGAGAAAAGCTGTTTTAACGTGATAACATTCACAGTATTTTTCTCAATGGCGTAATTTTCCCTCCTTCTCGAATCGCTAATAGGATTCCTCGTTTTGTGAAAATTAGAAAAGTACGTTTTCTACACACACAAAGGAAAGAAAGAAAAAGAACTGAACAGTATTGTCATATTCTAGACTGTTGTGAAAACTTTTCTAGGTGTCAATCATTTTCGAATGTGGACGTTTTTCAATATTATTTTTGCCGATTTTTAAACTTCCCACACCTATATTATGATATTCTAAGGTGCATTTGACTGTAATGTAAATTTATTATCACAATAACAGGAGGTATGTATAGGATGTGGGTAGTGTGTAAATAATCAAACTCGCCTATCAACATAGATTGGATTCCAAAGGTTTTTTATGTGAAATTTCTTGTAATTATAGAGCAATATTGTTTTAGACCAGGCCGTCAGTTCTGTTTCTTTGTTTTTGATTTTCGCGCAAAGCTATACGAGGGATATCTGCGCTAACCGTCCTTAATTTAATAGTGTAAGACTAGAGGAAAGGCAGCTAGTCATCACCATCCACCGTCAACTCTTGGGCTGCTCTTTTTACCAACAAATACTGTGATTGACCGTAATATTATAACGCCCCTCGGTTGAAAGGGTGAATATGTTTGGTGTGACGACGATTCGAACCCGCGACCCTCAGGTTACGAGTCTAGTGCCTCAACCACCTGGCCATGCCGTGCTTTATAATGAAGGATACTAGCCTTTTGTTGCGTTGTAACAGTTAGTAAAGTGCTATATTTTAGCCCTCCGTAAAATACGCATATGCACCTCTGTTAATAATTTCATGCAAATTTTCACAAACATTGTGGTTGTATTGTACAGTTAATGTTCTTGAGAGCAGTTGCAAAATTGCACTAATTCCCGCCATGGACTAGAGTTACAAACTACAATAACAATTTAATTAGGCTTATACTTATTTGACCATGTTTTTATGCCATCGTTCCTATGGAAGTGTGGATCGTACTTAACAGCAGAGGTGGTAAGACATTTTGTAAATTTAATCTCGCCTTGCATATGTAATAGAAATAGCTGCTGACGTTGGTAACTTAGGACAGTGGGATACCGCAATTGTATTTTTGTTGGACTCAATGTAGTAAACGTAGTATTTGTACATCATTTGCGTAGTAAAATAATTGATTTCTCTGTGCTCCAGCTGCCAGGTAGTCTAAAAACACGTGAAATTGCTAGTAATAGAAAAAAGACTCCCCATATTGTTCGCTATCAAAAATCATTGTGTTCCACACACGTTCCAATCTTTTTCTGTTCATGTGCGATTTAGTATTTGCAAAAAAAAAATATGTTATTTTCTTCTTTATTATGCCTATTAATACTTACCTGTTTGACAGCAGTGAATCTGTGCATAGTCACTATAAAATATCAGAAAAAAAACAAACCTCAAAGGTTTATAAACATTTTAAAACTTATACAGATAATTTTTCTATGGTATTCATGGCCTACCATCTTTCGTAATGTGCCCAAGTAGACGCATTATGTTTACATTATTTAACAATGCAAGTCATCTTGAGTATAGGTTTACATGAATAGCACAATTCGTAGATGCGAAAAGCTAGACTAATTACTTTACACATGGAATATTGGTGACAAGAAGTTCATATATTACAGTAATCAATCACTTCTTACACTTCAAGGAACTGGATTTTATGACACTAACACGTTTTTCAATGTACCTAAACTGTATAAAATCCAATATTGTGTACTGGATCCAAAAAGTTGTATGATTTAAATACAACAGTTGTCTGTTGGTTAAGACCAATATTGCTGTACATATTTATACAATCAATAAAACAGAAATCTGAAAGACTTCAGTGATCTTCTGCTACATAGTAAAAAACAACAAAACTACTACATATAGCACCATCTATCGACCAAATAAAAAGTTAAACTTTAATAGATTTTTTAAAATTTTAATTTCAGACAGTTGACAGTTCGCAATTCCTCATTATGGTTAACATTACTAAACTTAACTACAATTAGTTATTTTTAAGTAATGATACAAAAAATGATTTGAAAGTAACTAACCAGTGATATTTTAGTAAGTAACACCAGCTAACTTTAAACTAAAATACATTACTACTGACTCTTAAATTACAGCAAAACTTCATAACTGCTGCAAGTAGCAAATACCGCGCGCTCGTAATGAACTGTTGAACAAATTATAATTTATACTGCACAAGAACAAACTCTTCACTATTAATCAATACATTTGAACATTATTTAGGTAAAATACGCGTTTTTGAATATACTGTAATTAGCATTTTCACGTGAAACAACTTGGATGCTACAAACACGTTTTTACGAACCACCTTCTGTCGATAGACTTAAAACACATAAAACTGTCCATAATTGTGTAAGTGGAAAAATTATAATTAGGATTATTTACGGTTCTATATATATTGAATGCAGTATTCCGAGTATTAGCAATAATTTTCTTTCTTTCTTTTAAGATAAATGGATTATATGGTCCGGCATGGCCAGGTGGGTTAAGGCGTTCGACTCGTAATCTGAAGGTCGCGGGTTCGAATCCCCGTCGCACCATACATGCTCGCCCTTTCAGCTGTGGGGGAGTTATAGTGTGACGGTCAATTCCACTATTCGTTGGTAATAGAGTAGCCTAAGAGTTGGCGGTGAGTGATGATGACTAGCTGCCTTCCCTCTGGTCTTACACTGCTAAATTAGGGACGGCTAGCACAGATAGCCCTCGAGTAGCTTTGTGCGAAATTCAAAAAACAAACAAATGAGATCTTCCTACAGTTGCCACTATGAACTGATAAACTAGATGGAATACAGCTAGATGTTCAAAAACATCTAGTGTCAACAACTGGACTACGAGTCTTACAAAATAGTGGGATTTAGCTGTTAGTTTTAACAGAACACCTACGGTTCCAGTAGCTTGTATTAGGCCAATATAATGATTCGTATTCACTTTACTTGTAAATATTTGTACTGATAAGTTTTTACTACAGAAGCAAACCAGAATAATTCTAGTTTTTTCTGTCTACAAGACAAATACTATGAAATTATGTCATTTATATTACATACATGTACAAAAAGGGGTGTGGCGTATTAATTTGCATCTCCAAGCTGCGGTTCCATAGATTCATGGTTTGAATCCAGTTGCCAAAAAAAAAAACCTCACAAAAACCATGCATGTAGGGGTCGTACTTAAGCTACTATACTGACAGTCATATACATTTAAGTTGGACATTTAATAAAAAATAAATAAAATCACATTTTGGTTCTATCACCTGACAACAGAGGACACTACGGGCTACCTTTTAATTTTTATTACTCTAACAATATTGATTCACAAACAGATAAATAACGCGGTATTTGATGGATTTTGAGCAAAGCTAACAAAAGTAAACCTACGTTGTAAGTGCTAATAAATAAGTCCACGGATCGAAACAATTCAGGTGAAAAGGTAGACAACAGAATGATTCATGAAGCCAAGAAATGCTAGAAGCAAGTGCCAGTCTTTTGTTGCTCGTTACTTGAAAACGAAAAATAAAAGACGTAAATATTGTGCTAACTACTGTAGTTTTAAGTTACGGTTAATGAGAAAGCAACAAGCCGAGAACAGGCTTAACTGTTCCTGTGTAGTCTTAGAACGTAAAATTGATGAGATAACGTGACAAACACAAGTGTCTTTTATTTCGGTTTATTTTTTACACAGATAAAGATCTCGGTGTCAATTCTATTTGACGCTACAATAAAAAAACGGCGCCACCCCGTTGACTGGCAGTTCTATTTAAAGACCAGCAGCGGCTTGAGGTTTAGAGGCAAATTGTAACATCGGATTTGTTTTAACATTCCTTTCGGGTATCTCGTTTCAGCTGAGTAAATTCTTTCGAAAACTGTTTCTGATACGTGTAACACTACTTACACCGATAGTGATGTGTTCTTCGTTTTTCTTAAAATTTTTATAAACTCCAAGCACTTAACAATTCAAATGTAAACATTTTGGTTTACCAAGGAAAGCACACACACTACCGGATCTGACTAGAAACTAAAAAGCCTTGTATGGGAACGATATGTACAATCATTAAAAAAACTGAAGACTTTTGCACATAGGAACCAAGGTGGACATATTAAGTATCCCATACACTAATAGTTGTTATCCATAGATGTCTTTGAAAGAACAATACGGAGTCTCGATTGGGCCACTTAAAATATAGTTTAAGATTTTTCTTCTTCTAAACATACACAGACTCGTATATATACACGATTAAATCAGCATTATAAAACAATAATAAACTTAATAATTATTGCCATTTTCAATTTTAGTTGTTAACAATGTCACAACAGATAATGCCCGTGGTAATATACAAATGTTTTGAGGATATTTCATCTGTCAGACAATATCCAAACGCTGATGGAAAAATCCATTAAGGGTGCGGTAGTGAGTGCTTACACCTATAACGACTCGACTCCTTCTGTCTTTCACTGTCTGCACCCACTTATGGGAAGGTAGATACTCTTTAATCAGTGATGTCGAGAAAACCGAACCTGACGATGACCGAAGAAGGTCGAAACGTTGTTCGCTCCTCTACGTAAAATATTTTCTCAACCCAAACGAGCCGTTTTTACATATATATTATAGGTATTCTTTAAAGTTCTTAGAATAGAAATGAAACCACCCAAAGACGTCTGTGTGAAACGTCCAACCTCCGCCCTTAAATTAAATGGAACTAAATGATCTTTTAGACGCTACAAACTCAACCCTAATAATTCTTAACATATCTAACCTCCTCTCTGTCTCTTCAATATTCATTCAACACGGGAACATTGTAATAAGACTAACTTGTTGGAGTTACTTTCCTTCCGGGTACAATGAATAAAATATTTTGAAAGTTCGTTACTAATATACCAGAAGTCACTGACGATCTCTAATAAGGTATCTTTATTCCATAATCCAGAGTTTATTTTGTAAATATTTTAATGCTTATCATTGAAAAAAGTGTAAAGTTTTTATATCCATTATCTTTCAGTTCATCGTGAATAATAAAACATCCATATTTTAGAATTACTATTGTTACAGACTATAAAAATATTGTAACCAAAATATATTAATACCTTTTAACATTATACAAGGAATAACACCATTGGGGGTGGGTAGACCAATGATAGGAAAATCAAGTTATTTCTTCCAATAGAAAATAGTCAACCATACTCTACCTTCTATGAGCTTAATTAACAAATATAAATAATTAGTATGGACATCATTACTACTCCGAGTTATTCTAGATATATTAAGTTTGGTGTATGAATCAACTTATGTATGGAAATTAAATCATTCATGTAATGGAAATATAGATGGATAAATTAGAATTTAATACGTTTCAGAAACGAGTTTTCATAAGAGAACACATACAATTTGTCTATGTTTGAAGAGAAATTCTCCCCCATTGGAATCCCCAGTTCGTTGTTCGTTGAAAGTAATATAACTATCATAAATACAAACTTACATTTTTATTTTGAAGTTTTATTTCAGAATTTATAAAATTACCCAAGAAGCCATTGAATATTTTCATTAAGTCATTTAAATATATTTTAGTATATAGTTTAGTGAAATCAAAAACACTGTTGGTTGTGTTTGAATAGTTCAAATTATTGAAACATTCCAAAACTGGAATGTTATTTCTAATGACCTAATAATAATGATCTGGATTATTTGATAACCATTTTTATTTTTTCAAATTAGACATTTAAAATATTACTGCCTATAATAGAGATTTATTTTAGTTTAAAGAACTGGTAATGAATCTGAGCCTAACTGGATTCGTAAGCAATTTAAGAATTGCATATAAAAAGTAGAAAGTTAAAACAAAAGTAATCTGTCTGTATAATACATTTTTATATGGCTTTCTTTAACTTAATAACACTATTCTTATTTAAAGAACTTTTTGTAAATGTAATTCTATTAATTTCATTAACTAAAATTTACACGTATAATATTTTTTGCACGTATCTTTATCACTTGAGTTAATAACAAGTTATTATTGAGCTTATTTTAGAAGTTTAGAGATCTTTATCGATTTTTATAGAATTAACAAAACAATTTCCAAGTAGGGCAATAAGATATTTTACTTATTTTAATAATATAGCTACCAATAGTTTTCTGCGAATCTTTTAAGATTTCGTTCTGTCTTTTGTTCAAATTTTAAATCTCGCGCTTTAATACTGATCTCAATTGCTTGGCCTTGATACCCTCTAAGTTATCTTTAAATATATGATTATGGTAAAAAGTTCTTAACATCACTATTAGTTATAAGGCAAGTTTTGAACTTCTGTTGGATTAACTTCGATGATTTTTTCTGTAGTTAAATAGAAGAGGTCGTATAAGATTTATTACATCTAAAACTAACTATAAGTTAGTGTGATTTTACAGACAAAATGATTCTTATAATGAAATCCGAACTGTGCCTCTACATCAAACACGCTGTAAAACCGATATATTTCAACGCATTCGTTCAGGTTAATGAGATGTACCTTCTCCTCATTTGTAGGTGTTTAGCATATAGGAATAGAGATTTACCTTCTCCTCATTTGTAGGTGTTTAGCATATAGGAATAGAGATGTACCTTCTCATTTGTAGGTGTTTAGCATATAGGAATAGAGATGTACCTTCTCATTTGTAGGTCTTTAGCATATAGGAATACAGATGTACCTTCTCATTTGTAGGTGTTTAGCATGTTTTGAGCAAAGATAACAGAAATAAAAGCACGACAAAGAATATAAATGTTGATGCAGGTATTAAACCCTGGAGAGATACCATGTGGATTAAATAGAAAGGTAAGAGACCCCCCCCACCCCAACATTCAAGTAAAGTCATCGCAAATTCAGGAACGGTGACTAAAGAGGGGGCAACACTCGCCGCCTACGTGGCTACTTTAACCTAATAATAAGATTTACTGTGCTCTTTAAAAGAAGCCTACAGCTAAAACGTGCGAATAGTATTGAGCATTATGTGGTGGACTCGAGCCTTAAACCTTCCGAATCCACAGCTCACCATGACAACCACCAGGCAACATCCATATAATGTAATCTGAGGAAAACAATAAATGGGTACAAAACGGTCTATGCAGGAGAATGTATGCGACATGATATCATATGTAACCCATAATTGGACGTATCTTAAGTCCACTGAAAACTCTCAGTTGAGAGAAGTCTTAACACAATAGATAAAAACTGTGAGTAGGTTTAAATATTTAGTTTTATAATATTGTTTTAGTATTGTTTTCTATACTTCATATTATAAAGCTCACCAGTTAAAAAATATCTAGTGTTGTATGCTATGGTTTTAATATTTTAGCTTTGATGTTTGTTTCTTAGAGGATTAGTTGTTTAGTAAACGAGATCATTACGAAAATAAGAGAATTGGTGAGTTAGTAATCGTGTTGGTTATCGACTGATAACAAGCAAATTATTCAAGTACATTTATAAGTAAATTAGGTGTATATGTGTTTAGAAATGTATTGAAATGTTGTTTGTGAAGTTATGCCTACTAGCGTACACAGCCTATACAAAATATTATTACAAAAATACATCATTATCTATAAATGAGTTGGATTTGACATTACGTTTTTTTACAAAATAATTCAAAATAACCCGTTCAACGACAAAACGCGTTACAACAATGGTGTCAGGAGTAGGATTATTTTTGTGAAAGTAAAATAGTTTTTACTGAACTCAAGCTGGCAACA
Organism: Tachypleus tridentatus; assembly: GCF_004210375.1. Taxonomy (NCBI): domain Eukaryota; kingdom Metazoa; phylum Arthropoda; class Merostomata; order Xiphosura; family Limulidae; genus Tachypleus; species Tachypleus tridentatus. Next base: position 22,513,614 of record NC_134828.1, on the reverse strand, counting down.
AGAATATGACGCGAATTAATTTTTCTGAAGATGATGAACCAACGAAAAGAACATCAAAATGAAAAAAAACACACACAACAAAACAAGTATTAAAAGAAAAATAAAGTAATTCAGAAGATTAGAGAAAGAATATATCAGAAGATGAATAAGGTAAGAGATGGGAATTTATTAGACGAGTCAAGAAATACACGAAATAATTAAAGAATAATTAGGAGTTAAATATGACTGAAGAAAAGATTGGTGAAGCCACTGAAGATACACAGGGGAATTGCAACAACAAGATTAAAGAACTAAAGGATAACAACAACAACAACAATATAACTGAGGTAGAAAGGAACATCAGTGACAGAAGAAACATTTGGAAAATTAATTGTAAACGCAAAGATCAAATCACCCACACCACTTCCTGAACATGCCCAAAAATGTCGACATAAAATACTATTTGAAATAAAAGATGAAGAGGGGAAACTATCTGGTGTACATCTGCTAACGCTACTATTGTGCCATCTACTAGTTAAATTATGCCACTATCAAATCCAGTCACACAATTTAGCTGATTAGTTCAATAACATCGCCCAATCGAGAAATCAAAATGGAGTATAAACAAAATGTACCAGAGAAGGAATTTTAAGTTCATGGTTATTATGAAATAAAATTCCAGAATGAGTGGGTGGAACAGTGAAAAACTATTTATTTGTTGTCCATTTAAAAGGATCAGCTACAACAAGCCACCTTTTAGTTGAGAGCCATAACAAATATCGAGCATTGGTTGCTGCCTCATCCAAAAACATTCGGGGCTAACACATCAGAAGGTTAGGTTTGTTTTGAATTTCGCGCAAAGCTATTGGAGAGCAGTCTGCGCTAGTCGTCCCTAATTTAGTGGTGTAAGACTAGAGGGAAGGCAGCTAGTCATCAACACCCATCGCTAACTCCTAGGCTACTCTTTTACCAACGAATAGTGGGATTGACCGTAACATTACAACGCCCCCATGGCTGAAATGGCGAGCATGTTTGGTGCGACGGGATTCGAACCCATGCCCCTCAGATTACGAGTCGAACGCCTTAACCCACCTGGCCATGCCGAGCCCAGAGACCAGTATCGACATAGTAGCAGAAAGTTCATTTGTTCACTCATCTTGTATTATTTTTGAAATCAAAAACAGACCGGAAGTGACGCCGAATTTAAGCGTCCGGATGTGTATATTTAAAGGTTGAAGACTGCGTCCCGTTATGATTGGTACAGTAAAAGAATGGTGGTAAAATCTTATTATTGAGTCAGAAACAATCCAAGAGTTAAGGGTGGTTACAGTTGGCTCACCCCTTTCCTTTAAACTATCAATACCAAATTAGGGGCGGCTATATGCAGATATTAAATTTTTTTTAATTTCAGACAAAGCTACACGAAGATTAGCCGTCCATAATTTAGCAGTGTTAGGCTAGAGGGAAGGCAGCTAGTCATCAACACCCATCGCTAACTCCTAGGCTACTCTTTTATCAACGAATAGTTGGATTGATCGTAATATTATAATGCCCTCACGGCTGAAAGGGCGAGCATGTTTGGTGTGATGGGGATTCGAAACCGTGACCCTCAGGTTACGAGTCTAGTTCTTTAACCACTTGGCCATGCAGGGCCCACACTAGAAGAAATCCAGATCTGCATCCCAAAGAATAATATGGAAGAAGGAATACATTTTAGCTAAACCTTTGTAAGATTTGGAAACACTCACCAACTTTTCTTACCTGGATGCTGTGTGGGAACAGATGGACTCGTTAGCACGTGAACAATCTATAGATACCGTAACAGATTATCATATGCTAATTAGGCTAAGGTAAAGTAAGGGTATCTTTAAAGGAAATTCCAGTTGGCGCCGGGATTCAAATCCATTGAAGTTGCAGAAAAACAAAGTTACGGGAATCGAGGTATATTTAGAATATATTGGAAACAGAGTCCATATGGAGACAAGATTGCGAGGCTACGCTAGTTTCAAATAGTTTTGCAATCTGTGCCCAGGAAATACCTGTGCACTACATGACAATTACTATACAAGAGGTTGAATATCCACCAAGTGAAATACTCATATCAGGAGTTATTAGGACTACAATTACATCTGACTTGTCCTCAGGGATTAATAATTAGAAAATTCTCGTGAATCTAAAGAACAAAGACGATATCATCATACAGTGGCATGCCTCTTCAAACAAACATCTGCACCAAAATACGTTACAAAAGTTCTTAAGGACATCTGATTTCGTACCTTGATTTTATTATGAGCACAAAAACTGAGAAAGCACCTTTTTACAGACATCAACTTTAAATTTGCACTTTAACCTCCAGTTGAATAGAACAGGATTAAGATATACAAACAATACATACGACCAATAATCGAATATGCCACCCCAGCATGGACAAACGTCTCGCCAACTCCAGTCAATAGAAAATTACAACCAATTTAAAACTCGCCTGAGCTCCTTTCCCCATTAATACATATCTTAAATGTTTCAACACGCCACCTACTATTAGATTTTGAATACGATTATCATTTGATTAATATATCATGAAAATATTAAAAAGGGTATTTATGTATATTCTTGTACTGGATTAATATTATAAATGTGTCGCAATAGATGGAACTGTTTATCATTGCTAGATGTACTCGACTGTTCATCTTGGGCTTAATACAAGAGTATTACGTAGTTTATATTGTGCAAGATTTAAGGTAAGTTACTTTCAGAAGCAATAGCCATGAGATGTTTGTTGACACATTTGTTTACTAATCATTTGCTGTGTTAATATTTTCCCTATTAAATGATAAAAAAGTTTTTATTTTTATTTTCATCTTTCGAAGCTCTACTCAAATAAGTGGTTGAGTCTAACAAAGCAAAATGCATATTTTTTCTTTATGTTCCTTGGCCTTAAGATATTGGCCAGCAGTGTATATATGCGCGACCAAGTTACCGCCACTTACTGAAAGTGAAGTTACACTACGTGATTATCAATTGTGGCCATAAAGACAGTTTAAAAAGTGAGATCTTTAGGAGTTTGTATTATAATAACAGAAATAAGGAATTTGGCTTGTCAAAGAATGCCCTAAAGTAATTGAATCAACCTGTGTGGGCTTTTAGTGAAATGCCAATTATTTAAAAATTCTAGTTCTACTTATAGTGATGATTTTGAAGTGAGTTTCACAGCTTGTATTGTAACCGAGGTAAAGAAGTCGTCTTGTCAATCGGTTCTGAAGCAACTGAACCAGCCTGTGTGGACGTTTGATGCAAACGATAATTATTTTTAAAGCTCTGGATACAACTGTGGTGATTCACGGTATAACATAAGTGAATTTATAACTTACCTTAATAGGATAATAGAGTGAAGGAGAATAACTCTTCTTATCAAAGTGTGTTCTAAATTGGATGAACTCGCCTGTAAGACTTTGATGGAAAAAGACATTTAAAGCTCTGGATGATACCGTGATAACCAATTGTGAAATGATTTTTTGTGCATATGTTTGACTTGTTTTAAGTATATTATTTTAAAACAAGTGGATTGTGTGCTATCTGTTTATTGTCGAAATGTATCACCAACAAGTCACAGATACTAGCCTTATACAAAACCCAACATTTGGTAAGCAAGTCAGAATTATAAACAACGGTAAACAACGATAAAAGAAGGTGTGAACGACAGCAAAATTAGGCCTATATATACACAGTTATAGCTGTGGTGAAAATCGTGTAGAGGTTATAATCACGCTACATAACCATCTCAACTTATTTTAATAAATGGATAAAGAGATAAGTGGCTTGGGATAAAAGATGGCACACTACAAGAGTTTGTTAAACAACAACACGACCTGGAGAGGGAAGACCACAGGCAAAGAAAGAAAGAATAAAAGTAGAGATAGACTAAAAATAGAGAGAAAATAAGAAAAATTGATATCGCTAATTTCACCAAACAGAAAGAGGATAGGCCAAAGAATGACAATGGGATCAGTCGACCAAATCTGTCTAAATTTGATGAACAGAAAGATGACCTGGATGTTTTCCTATAGAGATATGAAAGATTTTTCCAAAGTCAGAACTGGGACAAAGGTAACTGTGCAGTATGTTTCAGCCCACTTCTCATAAGAAAAGGCCTACAAGCATATGCAGGCATGATGTCGGAAGATGGCATGGCTGAAAGTGGCGCAAAAGGTTCAGAGAAGTCAAACCTGGAAAAACTGTATTTCAGTTCGTGAAACATCCATGGCGATATTTTACAAGATGGACTGACATGGTCAAACGTGAACACAATTTTGAAGGACTGGCAGACCTATTAATACGTGAACAGTTCATAATCACGTGATAAAATAACATGTTACTGTTCCTGAAAGATAGATCTCGAAAAGATGTGAACGAGATGTTCATGCTATCGTAACAATATATGGAAACCTAAGAGGGAGTATAACTGAAAAGTCCAAGAATATCCAGGTAAAGTCAAAACCAGTGGCGGCTAACCAAAAGCAGGAGTCTACCAAAGTTGATAGAAAGTTAGCAGACAAATGGGAGAAGAGATACCGTTTTTTTTATATAAAATGGGGCGCACTGCATGTCCTGAGTCACACAATGATAATCAATAGTGAAACGAACATTCGTACATACGTTTGATTTGTTTTGAATATATTACTTTAAAACAAGCGGATTCTGTGCCGTACGTTTATTGTTGAAACGTCTCGCCAACAAGTCACAGACACCTACTGTAAAGAATCTTGCATATGTCATGTTTGGAACTATACGCATGAAGCTAAGAAAAGTATATTTCGATGCAAAATGTTTTACGCAGTGCATGAACGGAATTGTCCTCGAGAGGAGTTGATATATCCAACGGACTGTAAATGATGCACATAACCCTCGCGTGTTAGTCGTCTAGCATTTAGCATGCACGATGGTTACTATCGCAGCACCATGATCACAATATAGAAGCACAAGAGGGAGGAAGAAATTTTTGACAAAACCTGACCCTCGCAGATCTCAACGCAGACAATATAGCTTAATAAACTGCAATTGTTCATTCGGTAATTATTGCACGTGTATCATAGAGGGCGGTGTCAATTAATTATGTTGATAAATTTGAGATATTATGGAGTCGAACAACGCCTTCTCTGAAAAAAATAAAATAGTGTATTTTTATGGTAAACATTGAAAGCTGTCTTCAGATATTTCAAACACGTTTTATTTACATATGGACGTAATTTAAAGAATATGTTAAAAAGTTATAGGTTATATCGTAAGATTGCTTTCGGCTCCCAAAGAGCTTTGGATTTTGTCAAGAACTATTTTCTCAGTCTGAAGATAAAAATTTTTTGTTAAAAAGTACAGAATGAAACTGATCCATCAAGTTTTAGATATACCAAAGGATTATTTGTTTGTTTTGAATTTCGCGCAAAGCTACATGAGGGCTATCTGCGCTAGGCGTCCCTACTTTAATACTTGGGCTACTGTTTTATGAACGAACAGTAGGATTGACCACATAATTATAACGTCTCCACGGCTGAAAGGTTTGGTTTGTTTGGAATTAAGCATAAAGCTGCCCACCATGGCATTGAACCCAGGTTTCTAGCGTTGTAAGTTCGCAGACATACTGATGTGCCACTGTGGGGGTCAGCTGAAAAGTCGAGCATGTTTGGTGTGACGGGGATTCGAACCTGAGATCATCAGATTACGAGTCGAGCGTCCTAACCACCTGGCCATGCCGGGCCCTACCAAAAGAAAAGCAAATCTTTATTTTTCAAAGTTTTTTTCTATGTTATTATTATCTATATGTATATTTAACAAGTGATAGAAACATGCCATTCACGACACAAACCAAAATTTACCAAACCCACATTGCAGCAGGTGAACAATATTTAAACCGAATTACGTAAAAACTGACGGACAAAAAGGAATTACTGAAAGCCTTCAGCTCTGCTGCCTGCCTCCTATCGGTAAGGAAAAGAAATGGTGTAAATACAAGAGATATCGGTACCTGAAATAACTGATCTCGTCAAAGGCGCCGAAAGCTATCAGTAATATAAATAACGGTAAGAAATTTCAATTGTACTTAATTTTGAAATATTTCTACAGCACGAAACTCATACAAAATACGAGCGTTTCAAGCAATATAATGGTTCTTCCATAATGCCAGGAATGAGGTTTTAATACCCGCTCTATTGGTCATGTGTTGATGGCACACGCGTGCAGCGGTTTTAAATTTTGATTAAAAACTTCCGTGAAATTATATTCTTTAACGAGTTCTCCACGTGAGCTGACTTTCAGTGAGCTCCAACAAGTAAGGAAGGGTATCCAACTTTTATTAAATTGGGTATTACTTTTATTAACAACGTATCTTAACCAGTGTACAGGTGGCGAAATCCAGCGAAGCTTATAAGTTAACAAAATAGCTGATTCACTGTTCTGTAACGTAAGCGGTGTTCCTACAGGATAGTAATGTCCTTCAACTTTATATGGGTGACATTACAGCTTCATACAAAACAAAGCTTTATAATCCAAGCTATTTTCTGAACAGTTCAGAAAATGTTATCTTATTGCAATTTTCAATTTCGTGGCTGTTCCCTATAGAACAGAACAATCCTTTTTTGAATAAAGTCCAAACGTTAAAGTGAAACATGAATGGTATTTACGTCAAACCTTTAACCTAAAGCAACGTTTCCGTTAAACAGTTAACTAGATTATTTCTATCGAATTCCATTATATGAAGTTTAATTTGTCATTTTTTTTTTGTGTGAAAAACTACATGATAAGCTATCTTCGCTGTTTCCACCACAGGGAATCGAACCCAGAATCTTAGCGTTCCAAGTCCGTAAACTTACCGTTCGTACAACAGGGGGCTGTAGGTTTATGTCGATATAAAAGTTGCTCAATTATCTTATTATCTAGAGGGTCTACGTTATTAAACCCTATGTGCTCGGGTGAGAGGTCAAAGCGCTCACGTCACGATCTCTTACAAAATGCCATTTACTACCTCTACACTGCCGATTTAGCGACATCTCGTGTTAGAGTAAAATACAACATACTGAAGTACTGAAAACAAAAAACAGAACACTGTAGATTTGCATTTTGAGGGTTCGAGAGGCAATGCAAACTGTACCACTGTGGGCAACAATATTCCCATGAACATCACTTTGTAATCTTATTTGTCAACGTCCGAGCAAGACTAAAGTAACCAGTACAGAAGTATCTTGAGTACAAATACATACGTTTTTTTGACTTTTTTTTTTTTCAAATAACAGACGACTAAAAGTTGTCCATATATTGTAGTTAACATTCCTTTTTTAGGGACAATAGGACTATATCTTGTAGTGTTCACTGGTAGCTAGAATTAGTAAATATCAATAAATAATGCCTTTACCTTTGTCTGTCTAGACATTTTCCCCCACATTTTTTAGAATCGAACGCAACAAATCTCGTATCGTTAGAAAGGTCTTTGTTCGCAAAGTCCGAATGGCATATTCGCTTTTAAATTCAGAGTCACCTGACCTGTCTTTTGTTGAGTCGAACTTTCCAGTACAGTGAATGTGGTATACGATGTTATAATGTCGTTATCATCACGAGGCTTACTGGCTTCGATTTCAACTTTATTATTCTTTTATATGCAGGGTATTTTAAACGAATAGTACTTAACCCGCGTGCGATTTCTATAGGTTTTCTCGTCTTATTTAGGTCTAGGATACGCATGCGCAGTTCGTTCAAAACTATATGCTTATCAGTTGAGTTTTGGTTTGAATTTTTTGCAAAACTACACGAGGGCTATCTGCGCTAGCCGTTCCTAATATAACAATGATAGCCTAGAAGGAAGGGCGAGCATGTTCGGTATGACAGATTCAAACCTATGACCCTCAAATTGCAAGTCGATCACACGTTTACCACTTGTGAGCAGGCGTTTAGACGTTTCTGCATAATCAGCTAAGTTTGCTTTCATTACAGCTTTGCATTTACTTTCCAATTACTGAGCTTCCTTTCAGAGACTGCTATAAATACCTTTTAGCTACTTTTAATATCTGTACTACGAATTTTATTCTTTGTTTTTGTGAAGTTCTCTTGTAAAACTGTCGTAACTGTTTCATACTTTTTAAACCATATTATAAATACCTTTATTGTATAGTTCACGTGTAGTATTGTTAAGTCGCATCTACGCGAGTTTCTCTGACTGCGTAATTTGTTTTTCAAATAGACCAGGATTTACCGATCCAACACACAAGGCCTGCAAAAAAAGCGTAGCTTAGATGGTGTGCAAGAAAATAATAGAATAAGGAAAATTCAAGTCAAGGGCATGAAAACTACCGCAGCCTCCATGTATTACTTAGGTAATTAGGCCTAGTGATTACATGCTGTTGAACCTCTCGATTCTACATTTGTTCATGGACCATACCTAACCAAACCAAACCAAAGTTGAAATGTGCAACAAGTACAGATGGTAAAGAACAACGTTTCAACGGACTGAAGCCGAAAGAGTCTTGTCCACAAGTGGTCCACTGAACTCGGTAGCTGCTACCCGTTTCAGTTTTGTTTGTTTATCGTAAAGAATCTATTTATATCATCTATGTTAATACGTTGTTAAACCATTCCGAGGCATGTTTGGTTTCATTTTGCCAGTTTTTATGTTGCAGTATTCCTGTTTGGATAGATTTTGTTTACATGCTGTTAAACAGTAGAGGCAGAAATCACTCGTTAGGTTTAGTCAGTGTCTCTATGTCAGTTATTACAGACTTACCTACAGTGTTCACTCCTGAATAAGCTAATGTGATATATTTATGAGATAACTTGAGTTTATCAAGTGTAATTATGCTTTCTAAGTATACCCTTAACTTATATCTGCAGGAGATAGGATATTTTGTGGTCAAATAATTAGAGTTGTAGTACGTGACAATTTGATACAAATAGTAGTTGTCAACATTACATTTGAAACACGAGAAACGTTTGGGGTGTGTTGAAAAAACGAAACGGTCAGTTTCTTTACCAGTGAGACGTTAATTACATTTTTTTAACGTCTCAAAGCTTTGCATGTGCAAGTTAATCTTTATTGAATGTATTACCAGTGTATACAACATGTTAATAACAAAAATGGGAGATAGATGCAAGACAAAAAGACGTATTGAAATTTGAGTGAAAATGAAAAATGGTCATTTTCAAGACCAAATGTTTGCCATAGATCCAGACGTAGAAACACCAAAACACTGAACTAATTACTTTTACACAGGGAGTGTAAGAAATATATATATATTTAATGTTCATAATGCTATAAAAACTCCTCTGTGTGTGTGTGTGACGCATAAGAAATGATTTCAAGAAAAAAACAGTTTATTTCTGAATTTCGCGCAGAGCTACACGAGGGCTATCTGCGCTAGCCGTTCCTAATTTAGCAGTGCAAGACTAGAGGGAAGGTAGCTAGTCATTACCACCCACCGCCAACTCTTGGGCTACTCTTTTACCAACGAATAATGGGATTGACCGTTACATTTAAACACTCCCACGGCTGAAAGGGCGAGCATGTTTGGTGTGACGGGGATTTGAACCCGCGACACTCAGATTACTAGTCGAGTGATTCGTCCACCTAGTCATTACGAGCGGGATAGCATTGTCAACACCTACCACCAGTTCTTTGGTTACTTGGGGGAAGGGGGGACACAAACAACGAATCCACAGATTCGTCGTACTGGCACACAAGCCAATAGGCTACACCCAGTCTGTATCGCAAACAGATTGCTGTTAAGAGTTTCGAATCTTGTTTTAAAAACACATTTTTATATAATTTTTTTTTCGCTTTGATGAATGTGAAAAGTTGGCGGGAAACCAGATGGAACATCGTTCACGTGACCTGATGTACGTTGACCTATATCAACACATAGTACTCTCTTCGGAAAGTGGCTTAGTTCGATGAACTTAAACAAGCATTTCGTTTTTTGTCTACATCCTAAACAACTTCATTGAAATTACTATTTATGCAGTACATTAAAACTAACAAACGTTGCTACCATAAATTACATAACATGCTACTTATAAATTATTTGTTTCTTTCTTTCGTTTTCAACAAAGGTAACAAAACAGTTATTGTTAGGACTCGAGACGTCCTACACGAGTACGCCCATTAAAATAGCTAACAAATTGTTTGTTTTTAGTTAAGCGCAAAGATACATGATGGGTTGTTAGTGCTTTGCCCACCACGGGTATCAGAACGTGGCGTCACAAGTTGACAATTTAAAACAGGAGACAAAACATATTATGTCTTAAGTAGGCATTTAATAAAGTCACAGCTTGTAACTGGGACCAGAAAACGCTCCAATGACAATCTTTGTTATCGTTTTCTGATTTATATACAATGCGCTTTCATATTTTAACTCGCGGGTTCGAATCCCCATCGCACCAAACATGCTCACCCTTTCAGCCGTGGGGCGCTATAATGTGTCGGTCAATCCCACTATTCGTTGGCAAAAGAGTAGTCCAATCATTGGCAGTGGGTGGTGATGACTAGTTGCCTTCCCTCTAGTTTTACACTGTGAAATTAGAGACGGCTAGCGCAGATAGCTCTTGTGTAACTTTGCACGAAATTCAAACCAAACCATGGGGGCGTTATTATGTGACGGTCAATCCCACTATTCGTTAGCAATAGAGTAGCCCAAGAGGTGGCAGTGAGTGGTGATGACTAGTGCAGATAGCCCTCGTGTAGCTTTGCGCAAAATTCAACAAACTTCATATTTTAACAATAAAAAAAAACAAACAAAAACTTATCTAACGATGAGAAAGGTTTTTCATCCCTTGAAGCTGGGATAGCGAAAATACAGACCTCACAGAATACATCTGCGTACTTTTATAGCGACGTTGCTGGTTCCCACATAATTAAAGAACGGAAACCAGCAGTAATGAGGTAGCTTACCGTAAAAACTGAGTTGAGGTCCGTGAACGACGAAATAGTCAATAAACCATGATTCATCGCCTAATTATACACAGTAACGTATACAAACGGTTGGTTTTGTGTAAACACAGCTATCACTAAGTTATAGGCATGCAGAAACGACGGGTAATTTTTATAACTCGTCTTTGAAGCGAAAAAATAAGATGGGCTTAATTTTTAATCCCACGCGAGTCGTCACGAACCTTGCTCGTGTCGCAGTGTTAAATCATGATAATAGTCTCTCTACATTCCATTATAATTACTTGCTTCCGAAATAATCAACTTTCATGACCCGTTTAATGACGTTGTACGTTTAAGCTCGTTCTGTCCTCTCAGAAGTTACTCATACCACAAATACTCCAGGGGGATAAAAAAAACAAGCAAGCATGCTTTATATACAGCAGCCATAGGATGTAACTTCCTTCTTCCAACACATTCGATCTTAATTTATAGCTATATAATCCTGTATAATAATTAACTCCAAAGGTTGAAATGCGTGGTCTTACCAAGAACGTCTCACCAGATGACACGTTTCACATACTAAATATTCGACTAAAGTCCGCTATGCTCTCCTAGTTAACCACGTAATTCAGGTTGCTCTGAAGAAGAGTCGTTAATAGACTAAAAGCTAAGGCCTAATAAACTATCTAACCCTTTTACTACCTGCAGAACAACTGCGGTAGTTTACATGCCGTTAGCATGAATCTTCCTTATTCTATCTTTTTCACACACGCAATTTAAGCCAGGTTTTCTTGTAGCCATTGCGTGTTAGATCGACAAATCCTAGTCTATATATATCAAAAATTTACGCGATCAGAAAAACAAACTCACGTAGATGTAACTTTATGTACTAATACTCCACGTAAATGAAACCATAAAGTAACGGTATTTATAACAGTGTACCGAGTACGAAGTAGTTATTGGTGTTTGGTGTACGACAGTTTTACGAGATGAAACCAGGAAACTAAAAATAGAAAGAAAGAAAGAAACGAAGAAGTAGATAAAATGTTTAATAGCAGCTTATGAAACGAACACAAACGATATCACCGCACAGTAAAGTATATTTAAAGTTGTAAGAAAGGTACAATTAGCTGATGATGCAGAAACGTCTGAATGCGTATTCACAAAGTGACAAATATATGGTTTTGAGCGAACAGCAGACATATTTTAGATCTCAATAAGTTGAGAAAGCTTATATACACTATATTTAGAAGTTTTTTTTCAGGAAATTATATGCGAGTTGTTTTTTTTAAATATAAAAAAACTAATGTTGAAATCGAAGCCAGTCGTAACGTGGTAACGACATTTATTATATTATTTGCATTGGAAAGCCAATATATAATCAAAATTCTTCGGGCAAACGCCTTTAACGATATACGATTTCTAGCAGTTCATCCTGAAATTTGCGGAAAAGTTCTAAACAGACAAACGTAAACGCAATATTTGTACAGGGTGGCCCGTAAATCCCTCCTACCCATCCATATATCTTGTGTATCTGTGTGCTGTCCCTCATTCTCGCTGCATGATATTATGCGACGCCATGTTCTGTGAGACATTTTCCTCAACATAGCAGGGGTTATTGTTCCAAATGCCGCGGTTACAGATGCCTTCAACTCATCATTAGTATTATAACGTTGTTTATAATAACATATGGATAGGTAGGGACTTACGGGCCACCCTGTACAGGCTATCACCAATCTTGCAAGCTGTATCGTTCAAGCAGAATTAATATTACACTTTTACATATAAATATTTTGATTTTTTCTCTCTTTATTTTGAAGCTAATTTTGATAAAAGAACCTCAAAAATGTTGCTACAATGGACAATACACAAACCACACAATGTCAAAGCTTGTGTTGTTGCGGTTATACGAGTTTTTTTCTTACGGTTTCAACGATATGATTCAAGCTAGAGACTTTATCACAGGATCATGTATCATGTTAAAATTTTCTCGCTTTAGAACTACATGTGTAAACCCTTCTTCCATGTTCAACATTGCCGAGACATACGTTATAACATTCATAAAACTTTCAATGTTTTATGTTTTGTCTGCTTATAATTACTGTTTAGTGCTGGTAATCAGTAACACAGATTCATCCCACGGTCTTCCCTTTTGTCTCTCTCAGTTGAGTCCCTGTCTTTATGAACCTTTTCTGGATGAAAATTATGATCTAAACTATTGTTAACCTTCAAATTACTGACTTGGTTTTATATCAAACATTATAGATTCACAAGACTTGTCTTGATTTAGCGCGATGGACAAAAATTACGATCTAAACTATTATTAACCTTCAAATTACCGACTTGGTTTTACATCGGTGAGGTTCACTTACAACAGTCTTTGAGTAACTTTATGTTGTTTCACCTCTTTGTTATATAACATTCAGAGTAAAATATATTACTAAATAAATTTTATAAAATCAATATATTTAGTGTTAAATTAATCGCAACACTGGTGTTATTTTTTTCTTATTCTCTTGTTTTTCTGTGACATATATAATGTTAAAAACCAAATAAACAACATAGACTCACAACAAACATAGCACATAAATAGTTTACAAAAATGTGTTTCAAAAGCCGATGGAAATGAGGCTCCACCGTTAAGTTAAAGTTCAAAACTAAGGTACTTACTGACCAATATTAAATGTGGTACACTCAAAACCCAGTGACCGATTATTTAGTTGGTGTTAAGCACAAAGTCGCCAAATGAGGTTATCTGTGCTCCGTACACCACGAGTATCGAAACCCAACTTTTTATCGTCGTGAGCCGAATAATTGCCGCCATGTCACTAAAACTTAACGAAACTTAAAACGTACCAATAATTACTGTAATTTTCTCTACATAATGCTGAGCTATCGAGTTGGCAAAATCCTTTAAATATACAAGCTTCTGAATGCAATGCCACTGCATCTAAACCTGCCTCTAACGCCACCTATAACGTTAAATATTAAGTACAATATACGATGTTTGTCATCATTTTCAGATGTGACATATTGTCGTTAAATACGTGCCCACAAAACTTACCCTCTTATAACATTACCTATAGTGAGGGAGATGGCCTGGTATACCATCATATCCAATACTGCCCAAATCCTGTCCTTTCAACCATAATGCGCATGCGTGTGATGTAAATGATACAATCTTTCAAATTCCTAACCTCGAGTGTAAATTACACATGTTGAGTGTGATATTTTAGTATATATATTAGTTTATTGTTATTATTTCTATATATCATTGGGTCTTTTTTCATTTCCTTTGAGCAAGTCGTTTGATTTATGGAATTCTTGTTTTAAAAAATTAGGAAAACTGGGATACAATACAGACGCTGTACCTGGAATAAAAGTTTAATCATATTAATAAATGTGATAAATATAAATATAGAATAATTCATACAGTAAAGACAACAAATAAAGTTTAACCATAGTTTATACTGTGCAGTTATATTCTTATGAATATGAAATAAGTGAGCAGAACAAATTATATTAACCTGTCGTGAAATTTAACATTTTATTAAATCTATGAAGTGTTTCGGTTACAGAAATATTGCACACTGCCAACGCGAATTCTAGAATAATATATTGAGATGTAATATTCACATGGAACTCCCATACAGCCACGATCTAACTGTTCTCGACATAAGGGCTTTGGGGTGACTTACAGGAAACAGACAATTATCAAGGACTTTTACACCATCTGATGTGAAATATTGACTACATACAAAACTACGAGAAACATTATCGATGTACGTGTTGTAACCAATCACTGAAAGACCATTTAAAAAGTGACTCCATTTAGAAGACCTCGAAGCCTAAAATTACCACAAAACAAATATCTCTGGTGCTATACTTAAAGAAATAACAAAAAAACTAATACGACAAACTGCACTGACGGGTAACCAAGAAACCCTTAAAGGGTTTTTTTGAGCCATCCACAGACCACGGAAAGTATACGTTTGTGTACAGACACATTTGAAATCTGTGATGAATGACGTAGGACAGAAGCATCCATGCTACCAAAAATGCTAGTGAAATAAACGCACACAAAATTCAAATATGGGTTAGCACAAAAGGCCAATATTTTGGGCGTAGTCAGGCTATTACCATCTGTCAACTATCCAACTGGTTTGTTGTTGACACCAAGTACACGTCTAATCACCTAACTTTAGCCAAATAAGACTGACTAATCACTTCTATCGATAAAAACTGAAAATTCCGAAGCCATATTAAAACACCACCGTTACAGTTTAATTAGTTTAAGTGACTAGAAAGCTTACTTGGAAGACAAAACTTTCCTTTGAAGTGGAAAGCATGAATTAAGGTCTGTCAAGTGTTTTACACACACGAACAAAACGACAATAACAACAAACTGTCAGAGAACAGATGTTCCAAGAAAGCTACATGTGTATTAATTGTAAGCAAGGTTCTGCATTGATTGTTTTCTAAACAATTAATTTAAAATTAATTGTTGCATCACAAGAATATAGCTGTCACCATAGTCCTTGCTGATACACTATACGAAAAATTTCGTTGTTTAGCCAAACATATACAGTTAAAAAACGTATCAAATAAAGAGACGAATCACTCCCGTACAGTTGCTTTAAGGCCGTTTATAAAAAGTCATTTGTAAAGTAAAGCTCTTTGCGTAGTACAGTTTTAAACAAGAACACAGTTACAGTATGTAAAAGGTGTTATAATATGGTGATTCTTTATAACCGCTTGAAGCAAGAGTTAGTAACGAAGAACGAGTGCTCCACCACAAACTTGTAGAATAAACTTGAAAATGAACAAAAACAAACACTTGTCCTTATAAGACGAATGACACTCGCTTCTTTAACGTGTCCGCATGACTACAGACAACAGATTTTATTACTAACCCCAACAAAGACGCAGCCGAGATGGACCATATGGGAACTCCAGATATGTAGTCATTACTATATACCAATACGAATAAACCTGACCAGAAGGTGCAGTCGACTTTAGGAAATGCTTAAACACGAAGTCAAAGCTTCTTGAACGACTTTCACAATACGTTAATGGGCCGACTATTCTCAACTAACGCATAGTGCGATGCTTGCTGTAAACAAGTGATTCTGAAACGATTTTTGTCCGTTGGCAGTCTGATTTTCTATTATCCCTCGAACCAAACAATTATCGGAGAAATTTATTATATTTTAAATATAAGTTTAGGCCTATTCCGTTTGGGATATTCGCCATGAATGTGAGTCTACGAACGTCTTCGATATATGCTACTACAGCCACTTTTCTCAAGGCCTCAAGCTTTGGGTTCGTCTATAATGAATTTTGACGGAACTGCCTTTCCGTAATTATTAAACCCTTTCACAGGCTTCCAGAATAATGTTCGAAAACCATACATTTAGCACCTCTGTCGTACACTATTACATTTCCGTTACGACAATGAGGCTATACAAGCATCAATGAAAACCTCAGAATATCAGAAAGATCTATAACAGATCACCATGTAACAAACGACAAAGTTTTATAACATACAGAAAGGAAAAACAGGAACATTGTAATGTGAAAAAAGGAAAACAGGCCAATATTTAGTTTGTTTCTTGAAGGACGTGCTACTCAAGTAGTTTTCAAACAAAATTCTAAAGGTTACACAATTATCAGTACTTTTAGACATATAGAAAACATTGTTACAAGAAATTACGTACAATAACAGCATATACATAAACTACAGAAAAGGAACAGTAAGTTAATGCCTTCAAATATCGACGATTTACTTTGTATATATAAAAGTTTTTCCGCCAGTAGGTAAACAATTATGAAATAGGTTAATCCCATTCTAAATAAAAACGAAACTGAAACCATAAACAGCGAAGTTAGTTTAAAGAGCAAATATGATATTTTTCATATTCAAAACCCATTTTTTGTCATTAAACCGCAAAGCTCTTGCTGACCTAAGCATTACATTAAAACATTTTGAGTTAAGAATATAATATAATAATGATAATAATAATAAAGTGAACTGGGAATAATCAACACGTTTAGTTCATCATAAAATGGACTAATAAGAAACAATACATTTAACATAACGTTTAAGGGCAACAAGGCCCTAATGGTCCATCTGAGCTGTTCCATCCACTAAACCAAACCAAAGCTGTTAACAAAATAAAGCTAAAATAAGAACAAAAATCAAACCAGCTCTTATGAATAACAAAGTTTTCTCTCAAGCTCACTAAAATTTACTGACTCTAAAATATCCAAAGACAATCCCTTCCAGAAATTCACGACCTTATTAGCTGAATATGACTTCTACCCTGTCGAGATTTATGTGTGCCAGTCCTACTACTCTCATCATCAAATATGAAAAATATGCGATGCATCAACACTGTCGATTACCTTCACAATTTTAAACACTCCAATCGGATCTCCTCTAACCATTATTTTTTCAAGAAAAGACACTTTCATAGATCGTCCCTCCTCATATGACAAACCCTTCATCTTAGGCATCAATAACCCTTTGAAACAATTCAATGTCCTTCCTGAGGAAAGTAGCTCAATACTCTAACTATGTCCTAAACAGTGACCATACAAGAAAATTATAACCATCAGTATTTCTTTACACACAATCTAAACTTCTGTTTGACCTAACACTAGCTGAAGCAAAATGATTGGATGGCTTTAATCCCTTTCATGATACTATAAAGGTTAATACTATCCAAATTAAACTTTTTCAAATTATGATGACCCACATGCATTATCATACATTTACTACAATTAAAGCTAATGTGCCGTTTATTTGCCCAACTTCACTAACTGATTCTAAATCCTTTTGTAAATTAGCAGTATCTTCGTCATACCTAGCAACACTCAAGACTTTAATATGATCAGTAAATGTAATTAATTTATTGATTTTTTTCTTCATCTATGTCATTGGTGTAAATAAAAAAAAAAGAGCAAAGGTCCTAAAAGAAAAATAGTGAATGACTGGTATCCAGACTTGATCTTCCATCTAAACTCTTGTAGGTAACAGCATTTAACCCAGAAACCTTATCTTAAACTTCCCAATTTTTTCTTAAGTTCAGAATTAATATGCAAGATAATGAAAGTTTATATTTCCATCAGTAAACACTGAAGAAAATGCAAAATTTAATAACCCATTCCATAATCATCAGATACAAGCACTCCTTTATCATCCTTCAAGGGTTCGACCCCATCATAATATTTTGACTACAACTGTAATGTATATATTTTAAGAAAATCTTAACTGGTAATGTTTACATTTCAGGATTTTTTTTTTTCAGATACACCTTTTCAGATTTCCTAAGTTTCAGTTTCATCAACTCTCACATTTTCTACGTCTCCTGCTGAACAAACCAATTTAACTTTCTTAAAAACCAGACGCTTTCATTTTTTAAACATTTTGTGAGCCAACTTGGTATTTCTACTTGCAGATAGTCTTGCCTTTCTATAAAGAATACGTTTATTTTGACGAAACATTTTTTCACAGCTGATCAGTGTCGTCAAATAATTCAGCTGCCAATTCACAACAGACAATTCTTCTTGCATCCCTACAAAACTGTTTTTTTTAAATTTGTAATTAAACTATCATTACACTTATCTCCATATACAGCAACACATCAAACCTACTAAGACAATGTTCACTTGTAGTCAGGTATTCCCCAATATCCAACTTCTCAATCATTTCCATATAAAGAATTAATAATAAATCTAAAATAGTGTTATTTCTGGTAGGTTTATTGAACAATTGGTGAATAAAACCATTATGAAGAGTTTCCATAAACCTTCGTTCCACATAGTTTCACAAGTATTTTCAATCTATATACCTGGAATTAAAATCACCCATAATTATGACTCCAATAACAGCTAGAAATATTAATTTCATTATAAAGTTTTTCATTAATTTTATCAGTATCATTTGGTGGACTGTAACAAATTCTCATTAAATAAAAACCCTAATAAATTCGATCTCCTTACTATTATCTTTGATTTACTTGAAATCAACAAGATTATATAACTTCACATTTTACTTATAACGTCACTCACTTCCCTCTGTTCAGTACTTCATCCATATTTCATTAAATATTTCAAAAAATTTTCTGTCGTCTAAAGTCATCCAATGTATTTCTCACACTTCCAGCTTTACAATAGTAACAATTAACCCTAACATTATAACTACTTCTATATTCCTTTCCTATGCTAAACTATTCTCCGCTTAGTATTATTTTTTGTACATACTTTATTGTGACCCTCACCAGTGTATAGTATTAGTTTAAAACAGCTGAGTTCATAGCCCTTGCAAACACGCCCATATCCTACTTAAATGTAAACCATCCATACCATTAAACTGACCCGACAATACTAACCAACAGATCATCTATCTTAAGCCTACTACCATTCAGACGTAGTTACCTACTTCATTTCTTCCTAACAATTAATTTCCGCCAGTAACAAAGAAACAATTAAGTTATGGCTTTTTTTTTTAAATACCTTTATCAACCCCCTATAGTTTTCAATTGCTCCTATGACCTACCTTTCCCTACATCGTTATCCCCTATCGGCAACAACAAAAACTAACTCATTGTTAGTACCCTTTATTGTATCTGTTGCTATGTCAGTGATATCCTCCACTTGTGCCGATGTATAACAAAACAATTCTTTCTGTTTACTCCACAGACCAATATTAAACATGTCCAGTTAATAACCAAATAAGACCAAGAACAAACAACACGTCTAGTTTATGACCAAATAAGACCAAGAACAAACATGTCTAGTTAATAACCAAATAAGACCAAGAACAAACAACTCGTCTAGTTAATAACCAAATAAGACCAAGAACAAACAACACGCGTAGTTAATAACCAAATAAGACCAAGAACAAACAACACGCGTAGTTAATAACCAAATAAGACCAAGAACAAACAACACGCGTAGTTAATAACTAGAGACCAAGAACAAACAACACGCGTAGTTAATAACTAGAGACCAAGAACAAACAACACGCGTAGTTAATAACTAGAGACCAAGAACAAACAACACGCGTAGTTAATAACTAAAGACCAAGAACAAACAACACGCGTAGTTAATAACTAAATAAGACCAAGAACAAACAACACGCGTAGTTAATAACAAACCAAGAACAAACACGCGTAGTTAATAACTAAAGACCAAGAACAAACAATACGCGTAGTTAATAACT